>NW_026006362.1:239315-242133 GCF_001458135.2 Marmota marmota marmota
ATTAGGGTTAGGGTTATGCTTAGGACTATGTTTAGGCCTAGGAATAAGGCTAGGTTTTATGTTAGGTTTAGGGCTAGGGTTAGAACTATGGGTAACATAAGAGGTAGGGTTGGGTTTAGGGCTAGTTTTAGGTTAGGATTATGGCTAGTTCTAGTGTTAGGTCTAGGTTTTGGGTTAGGGTCAGGTTTCAAGCTAGGTTTAGTTTTAGGTCAGTGTTTGGGATCGGGTTAGGGTTAGTGTTATAGCCCGAATTAGTACTAAGTTTAGGACTAGGTGTAGGGTTAGTGTTTGGTTTAGGTTAAAAGTTATTGTGAGGGCTAAAGATAGATTATTTTTTAGGTCTAGGGCTAGAGTTATAGCTATATTTTGGATTAGCTTTAGGTCTAGGGCTAGTGTTAGGGTTAAATATAGATATAGGGTTACTGGCAGGGCTAGTGTTAGGGTTTGGTTTAGGGATAGGATCAGGTTTATACCCAGGGTTAGTGTTAGGGTTAGAATAAGGATCAGGGTTAGGGTTCGAGCTAGAATGAGGGCTAGGGTTAGGGCTATTAATATGGCTAGAGTATAAGTCAGGCTAAGGATTAGGGTTAGGACAAGGGTTAGCATTTGGGTTAGGGTATGGCTTTGGGTAAGGGAAAGGATTAGGGTTAGGATTAGGGTTAGGGCTAGTGTGAGGGTTAAGATTTGGGTTAAATCTAGGTTTAGGGCTTAGATTACAGGTAGGATTTGTGTTAGGGTTAGGGGTAGGGTTAGGACAATGACTAATGTATGAACCAGGGCAATGATTAGGGCGAGTTTTATGGTTAGGGTTAAAGCTAGGTCTAGTGGTAGGCTTAATTTAAGGTTAGGGTAATGTTTAGAGGTAGGATTAGAGTTAGGGTCAGCGTCAGGTTCAGGGTTAGTTTTAGAGTTAGGGTTAGGGCTAATTGTAGGGTTAGATTTTGGTTTAGAATATGGGTTAGTGTTAGGGCTATGGATTGGTTTCGTTTTATGACTAGGGCTAGGCGTATTTCAAATTTTAGGATTAGCATTATTGTTAGGACTATGTTAGGGTTTTGTTTAGGCTTATGGTTTCAGTTAAATTTAGAGTTAGGTTTATATTTAGAGTTAGAATTAGGGCTAGGACTAAGGATAGAACTAGCGATAGGGCTAGGGCAAGAGTTAGTCTTAGGGCTAAGATTAGGGATTGGATAGGACTAAATTAGGGCTAGGATTAGTGCTAGGCTTAATGTTATGGTTAGGCCTAGGGTTAGTGTGATAAGTTAGGGTTAGGGGTTATGGCTAGGTTTAGGGTAAGGGATGGGTTTATAGTGAGGTTTAGCACTAGGGCAAGGGTTAGAATTAGGGTTAAAACTTGGGTTTTGGTTTGGGTTAAGGCTAGGGCTAATTTCAAGTCCAGCATTATAGTTAAAGATAGTTTTAGGGTTAGGTTTATGGCTACATCTAGTGTAATGGTAGGTTTAAGTTTATGGTCATATATAGAGCTAAGGGTATTATTAGGGTCAGGGTCATTATTAGTGTTTGGGATAGGATAAGGCTTTAAGTTAGGGCTCAAATTAGCATTAGGGTTAAATTAGGTCAATGATAGGGTTAGGTTTAGGTTTCAGGTTATGTTTAGGGGAATGAATAGGGTTATGAGTAGGGGTAGGGTTCGCTTTAAGCTTAGGGTTAGCAATAGGGTTAGGGTTACGGTTAGGGTAATGGATAGGGATAGAGCTAAGATTATGGCTATGGTTACAATTAGTGCTAGTGTTATGGTTAAGGTTAGTATTAGGGTTAAAGCTATTGTTAGGGCAGAAATTCCACCTAGGTATTGGGTTAAGATAAAACTAGAGTTAGGTTTACGTCTAATATATGTACTAGTGTTACGATTAAGGCTAGTTTTATGGTTAGGGTTAGGGATAAATCTATTGTTAGATTTAGGGTTAGGATTAGAGTGACGTTTAGAGCTAGGTTTAGGGTTATGTCAGATTAATTGTTATTTTTATTTTTCAGCTTAAAACTCAAATGAGGGCTAAGGTTAGGGCTAGGTGTAGGGTTCAGGGTTGGTTTAGGTTAAGGGTCAGGGTTAGGGCTATGGCTTGGTTTTGTATTAGGGATAGGGCTAGAGTTAGGACTGGTTTTAGGATTAGCATTGGGGTTAGGGTTAGGGCCACTGTTAGGTTTAGGTTTAGGCATATGTTTAGGGTTAGATTTAGATTTAAGGTTCGAACTAGGGTTAGGGCTAGGGCTAAGAAAAGGTCTAGGGTTAGGCCTAGAGTTAGAACTAGAATTAGCGTTCCAGTGTGGGATAGGATTAGAAAATATTTTAGTACAAGGGTAAGAGTTAGACTTAGTTTTAGGGCTAGGTAAGGATTAGGGTTAGGGATATGGCAAAATTAGGGCTAAGATTAGGGCTAGGGTTAGTGTTATGGTTATGCCCAGGTTTAGGGTTAGGGTTATGATTATGGCTATGTTTATCCTCTACTATCCCCCTTGTATTATTTTTCCCTTTCCCCTCACTTCCTCTTGTATGTACTTTTGTATAACCCTGACGGTATCCTTCCATTTCCATGCAATTTCCCTTCTCTCTCCCTTTCCCTCCCACCTCTTATCCCTGTTTAATGTTAATCTTCTTCTCCTGCTCTTCATCCCTACTCCGTTCTTAGTTACTCTCCTTATATCAAAGAAGACATTTGGCATTTGTTTTTTTAGGGATTGGCTAGCTTCACTTAGCATAATCTGCTCTAATGCCATCCATTTCCCTGCAAATTCTATGATTTTGTCATTTTTTAATGCAGAGTAATACTCCATTGTGTATAAATGCCACATTTTTTTT
>NW_026006362.1:243525-244745 GCF_001458135.2 Marmota marmota marmota
AGCATGCTCTTTTAAGGTCTTTAGGGAATAGACCGAGAAGGGGAATAGCTGGGTCAAATGGTGGCTCCATTCCCAGCTTTCCAAGAAATATCCATACTGCTTTCCAAATTGGCTGCACCAATTTGCAGTCCCACCAGCAATGTACAAGTGTACCCTTTTCCCCACATCCTCACCAGCACTTGTTGTTGTTTGACTTCATAATGGCTGCCAATCTTACTGGAGTGAGATGGTATCTTAGGGTGGTTTTGATTTGCATTTCTCTGACTGCTAGAACACAACAGACACTAGTATGGCAATATGTAAATCAATGGATGTGTAACTGATGTGATTCTGCAATCTGTATATGGGGTAAAAATGGGAGTTCATAACCCACTTGAATCAAAGTGTGAAATATGATATATCAAGAAACATGTAATGTTTTGAACAACCAACAATAAAAAATTGAAAAAAAAAACAAATATCAAATCCAAAAAAAAAAAAAAAGACTATGTTTAGGGCTAAGAAAAAAGCTATGGTTTGTTTTAAGGTTAGGGCTATGATTATGGCTAGGGCTGATGTCAGACCTAGGGTTACTGTAGGGATATTTTCAAGCTTAGGTTTTTGGCTAAGTTTAGTTTCAGAGTTAGGTTTAGGGTAAAGTTCAGGTTTAGATCTAGGAGAATTATTAGAGTCATGTTCAGAGTTAGGGTTTTGTTTAGGTTTGAGTTTAGGGTTAGTGCTCGAATTGGAATTAGGGTTAGTGTTATTGTAATAATAGGGTTAGGTTTAGGTTTCAGGTTAGGTTTAGGATAATTGATAAAGTTGGGGTTAGTGATAGGGTTAGTGTTAGGCCTAGGGTTAGCATTAGGGTAAGGTTTCTGTTTAGGGTAATGGATACAGTTAGAGTTTAGATTAGGGTTAGGTTAATTGTTAGGATTAGGTCTTGAGTTTGGGTTAGGGTGAGGGTTAGAACTTGGATGTTTTTAGGGTTATGTTTAGCATAAAGGTTAGGTTATGAGCTACGGGTAGGGCTAGAGCAAGGGTTAGGTTAAAGTTTAGGTCTAGGGATAGAATTATGGTAGTTCTATGGTTAGAGTTAGAGTTAGGGCTAGGATTATCATTAGGGTTAGGGTTAGGTTTAGTGTAATTGATACGGTTAGATTTAGGTGTAGGTTTAGGGTTAGTGTTAATTTTAAGTATAGGATTAATGTTAGGGCTATGGTTTTGTTTAGGTTTATGGT
>NW_026006363.1:0-5024 GCF_001458135.2 Marmota marmota marmota
GGTGGTAATGGGGATTATCCCCATGACGCTCTACCACTGGGCCACACCCTCTGTCCTTTTTATTTTTTGAGACAGTCTAAGTGGCCACGACTGGCCTTGAACTTGTGATAATTCAGACTGTGTCATAAGTAGCTGGGATTCTAGGGATGCATCCAAGGAAAATTTTTCAAATAGCAGAGTTGAGAGAATTCCCTGAGAACACCCTGTGTCCAGCAACTGGGTTCCTGATTCCCTTGTTAATACTTGCTCCCTGTCCTGTCTGCAGCTGTCCAGCCCGGCCACCCGTTCGTCCACCTCATTGTCTGATGCGTGTCAAAGGAAGCTGCAGACCCAGGGGCATTACAGTCCCAAGGTCATCAACAGCGGCCTGTCCTCCCAGCTCTTGGGTTGATGCAGAATCCAGACGGGTGAAGTGCACGTACGTGCGCCTCTGCTACAGACACATTTCCCCCGGCAGTTATACAGCAAGGCTTCCTGAGGACACTGCGTGTCCAGACCGCAGAACTCGTCCTTGAGTGTCTGTGGCCACCCCCACCACACCACCTCTGGCCAGAGGCTCCCTCCCCTTCCCGGAGGCTCGTTCCCATGTGCACTTCCAGGTGAGAGGCCGCAATCCACCCTCAGCAGGGCCTGGAGGCTCTCCCTTCCTTCTGTGTGCTGCTGGGCGAGGGCTTGACCAAGTACCCTCGGCCCCGAAGGCTTTCATTGTCACTTCCACCCACTACCCCTGCCACCTGTCCCATCCCACTCAAACACAGAGAGCTGTTTTCTTATCTGTAAAACAATTTTTATATTTTTAAGGTATAGATGGACACAATATCTTAATTTTATTTATTTATTTATTTATCTCTGGTGCTGAGGATGGAACCCGGTGCCTCACACGTGCTAGGCAAACGCTCTGCCACTGAACCACAGCCCTGGCCTCATAGAACATTCCTCTTTATTTAAAATGGGAGAGGGGGAGGAACAGCAGAAATAGCCCCTTAAAGTCACGATACTCTGTGGCATGTGGTAGAAGAAGAGGGAAGCCCTGCCTTCTTTCACCTCATCCATTTCTTTTATAAATTGCTTGTTCTTTCTTATAAATATCTTGTCCTGGAGAAACCTTCTCAAAGACCGTAATAGAACAGGGAAAGACTAACAGAAAACACTGAACACTTCTGCTTTACAAAAGACACTATATACAAAGGAGGAAAAGCAGCCTGGGAGGAATGTTTATAATATGTATGATACTGTTCAGATCCACCACAAATAAAGAGTTACTTCAAATAAACAAACGCAAACATCCCTGGAGGGAAATGGTCAAAAGGTCTGAACCAGCACAGAGGAGGAAATACAGATGGCCAGTGATCGTGAAGAAACACTCAACTTCATTGATAACAGGCACAGCAAAGTCACACCGTAGGAAAACTGCCAGGATACAGATGGGCTCTGTGCTGTTGGAGAGGAGGACTCCGGCCCAGCCTATCTGGAGAGCACTTGAGCCAAACTGAACGACCTGTGGCCGACACACAGCAGCCCAGAGGTCCACTTCCAGGTGGTCATCCTACGGCACAGAGAAAGGGCAGGACACCAAGGCTCACCCCAGCATCACAAGGAGCAGTGACACGGCCCGGCACAGGTGAGTCATGTGTACATCCCACAGGAGGGGATTCCAGGCAGTTGTGAGAAAGGACAAGGACGCCCTGCCATGTCCAGACACTGAGAGGCCCCCACATGCACAGTGAGCTCGGGACACTTCCTGGAAACTGAAAGGTCACGTGCAGGTGACTAAATCAAACTCGAGCGAGCAGAATCTCCAGGCAGTGCAGCAGCAGGCACTCGAAGGACAGTGGCAGGCAGAGGCTAGGTGACAGCCGCATTGTGACCGTGACTTAGAAAACAGAGTAGTTTGTCCTGCAGAATGAAGGGTTTAAACATCTCTCACAAAAATAGGAGCAGGGGTTGCACGGTGCCACATGCCTGTGAGCCCGTGACTCCAGACTCGGAGGCAGGACACTTTTGTGGAACTATTTTTAGGATTTTTCTTGGGGGGCTGCACAGGGATCGAACCCAGGGTGCCTGACCACTGAGCACGCCTTTCCTGAGCACCATGGTGTCTGGCTGGCTCTGTAGGGAGAGCAGCAGTTGCACCCAAGAGCTGGGTCACCTGGACCCGGCCACACCCAGCTGGACGTGATCACACCTGCCCTGCTGCCCACCGCCCTGGTCTCCCTCCTCCACCCCGGTCTCCCTCCTCCACCCCGGATGTCTTTCATCAGTGCCTCACACACAGCATGTGTCCTCCACCGTGCCTCCCTCCCCACTCCACCTCAGTGACCACCCATTTGCTTTGCCTCCACGTGAGAAGACATCTGGCCCTTGACTTGGCACTGTCCTGGCAAATGCCAGTTTCATTCTTCATGGCTGAGTAATACTCTACTGTGTACACACACCACATCCCCTTGATCCACTCATCTACCGATAGCTACCTGGGTTGGCTCCATAATTTAGCTGCTGTGCTGTGTCCATCTCTTCACCTATGAAATGGAAGTGCTTGTAGCCCCTTAACCAGCAGCAGTGACGCCTCACTACATTAATCTACCTGCTCAAGAACAGCGCAGGGCCCAGCAGCTCAGGAGGCTGAGACAGGAGGATCGAGAGTTCAAAGCCAGCCTCAGCAAGAGCGAGACGCTAAGCAACTAACTGAGACCATAAATACAAAAATTGGGTTGGGGATGTGGCTCAGTGGTCAAGTGCCCGAGTTCAATCCCTGGTACCACCTTCCCCCCGAGAACACAGGGGCTCAGCCTCCCCTTCCCCAACAGCAGCTGAGCACCTCAGCACAGGCCCTAGCTCAGCACAGCAGGAGTGGCCACCCGCAGTGCCAGCCAGACCTGCAGCTTGGCCTGCCCCTCACCTCCCACCTCCAGTTTTCTCTGGTTTTGGGCTTGTGTCTGCCACCAGCCACATGTGGCTGTCTGTCTGAGGCTCCGCATCTTCTCCAATGGCTGATGGCCTGACAGAGCCTGGGTCTGCACCAGGCTTTGGTGGAAAATAACATTATGGCCCCAACCCCCTGTGCGCGGAGGGGGATGTGCAGAGACTGCAGGGAGGGGAGCTCAGTGGCTGAAGAAAGCCACGCAGCCCTGGGGCGGTGGAAGAGGCTTTATTTTTTTCACGACTAGGGCCTGAACCTGCTTTCCCACTGAGCAGCATCCCAGCTCTTTATTTTTTGAGACAGTCTTGCTAAGTTGCTGAGGCTGCCTTAGAACTTGAGATCCTCCTGCTCAGCCTCCTGAGCCACTGGGATCACAGACGGGTGGGCATATGTGGCTCAGAGGTGCTTCACTGAGGAGCAGGGCGCTGGCATCAGCCGCTATAACCTGCAGACAGAAGAGAGAGGCTGAGGGAAGATGGGGGGGGTCCCACATCCTTGCCCACTCAATGCACCTTTGGCGACCCACACGCCCACACTCAGAGTTCAGATGCTGGGCTGATCCTCTTTCAGGCCTGGCCAAGGGAGTCTGGGTTTGGCAAGGGCCCTGGGACTGGCAAATGCCCCAGGAAGAAAGGCCCCTTTGGGTTCAAGTAAATGAAAACTGTTTCCATCCCAGCCAGAACCCAGCCTGCCCCCTCCTTCGGGAAAGGGAGCTGCTCACTGGATCTCGCGGAACGCCCGCTTCTCCACCAGCTTCACTTTGTACTTGCGTTTGAACCTGGAGAAAGGATGGGGACGTTAGGGAAGATGAGGGACCAGCAACCTCACCACGCTCGGGGTCCCACCCCCCACCCCAGCAGCTGAGCCCGTACTTGGCCCGCTCCCGAGGCTCGATCATGTTCCTCCTCTGGAAGCTCTTGAAGCGGTCACGCAGGATGTGGCCCTCGGGCTGCAGGAAGAGAGGGCGCCTCAGCAGGAGGCAGACCTCCACTGCTCGAAGGCAGGGCCAGCCAAAGGCCAGGCGCTGCACCTGGCCCCATGGTGGGTCTGGATCAGCAGGAAGGGGCTGGAGGGGAAGCGGAAGAGGAAACACCAGTCCCAGGAAACAATGGGGCAAAGGCCCGGCCAGAGAGAAGGTGTCGCTAAGGCAGCCCCCGCTGGCTGCACCCCCAAGGCCAGGCCAGGCCTCCTAGGGCTCCTGGTTTGGGGAGGGGCCAGGCAGGTTCGGAGCAGGGGAGGGATAGGGTCTGTCTTGAGCTTCAGGAAGACCTCACAGGACTGAAGAGGGTGAGGGCATCCAACAAGAACCAGGCTGGACCAAAAGACTCTGAGAGTCACTGGCCCCAGCCGTCACCCGCCCCACTCAGAACCTCGTGCCCTCAGCCCCCAGGCAACGGCCCAGCCGGCCCAGCCCAAGGGCAGCCAAGGTGTCGCCCATAGCCCCTGGGGGCACGGGGAGCAAGGATGGTGTCATCATTGGGCACGGGCTCCAGAGCACCACGCTGGCCGTGGGCAGGTACCTTCAGGGTCCTGAGCGAGCCAGACAGTTCATCGCTGAGCTGCACATCAATGTCAGGAGCCTGGTACCTGGGAACATGGGAACGCAGGGAACGTGGGAATGCAGGGCACGGAGGGGTTATACTCCAGCACACACAGAAACCCCAGTCCAAAGCCTCCTGGGGAGATCGGGCCTCAGGGGACATAGTGTGGAGGGATGGCAGTCTCCCAGGTGTTCCTGTGCCAGGGCGTCCCAACCTCCCAAAGCCAAGCCCGGGCCTCACTTGAGCCGCCCCAGCCTGCGGGGCTTGTCTGCCTCGGCCAGCCGCCGAATCCGCCGCTGCTCCCGTCGCCTTGCCAGCTCTGCCAGCCGCTGGGCCACCTGTGCCTTGATCCCGCGCAGCCTGAAGAGCTCCTGGTGCCTGAGCCGGGCAGCCCGCAGCGCCACCTGCTGCACCCTCTGAGGGCACAGGGGGGAGGGGTCAGACTCACCATGTGCCCCACCAGGCCCTCCAAGCCCACGGCCCAGCCTCTCCTGTCGCCTCCATGCCCGTCAGTGTCCCTCACGTCCCTCACTAGTTGTGCTCCGGAATCACCTCCAATATTG
>NW_026006364.1:0-5021 GCF_001458135.2 Marmota marmota marmota
GACTTCCTTCTTCCAGGCCGCGTCCGCTTCCTTCTTCCCTCCAGGTAAGGCAGCAGGAGCGTGGGGGTCGGCGTCGGGGTGGGCGTGGGGGTCGGCGTGGGGGTGGCAGCCAGGGTGGCGACGGCGGCGGCGACTTTGTTGGCGGCCTCGTTCCCCTTGTTGCCGGCCGCCACGGCCGCTTTGTTTTTTTGGTTTTTTTTTGAAGAGAGAATTTTAATATTTATTTTTTAGTTTTTTCGGCGGACACAACATCTTTGTATGTGGTGCTGGGATCTGTTCCTTTAGGCAGATTCTTTCTTTCTTTCTTTCTTTTCTTTTCTTTTTTTTTTTTTGGTACTGGGGATTGAATTCAGGGACACTCGACCACTGAGCCACATCCCCAGTCCTATTTTGTATTTTATTTAGAGACAGGGTCTCACTGAGTTGCTTAGTGCCTCACTTTTGCTGAGGCTGGCTTTGAACTTGCAATCCTCCTGCCTCAGCCTCTTGAGCCACTAGTATTACAGGTATGCACCATGGCGCCCAGCATGAGACAAAGTTTTTAAGTCTGATTTATTTCTGAGAGGAGCGAGAGAAAAAAGAGAGCATGAGGCAGAGAGAGCTAGTTAGTTTTAAAAGTCTCTGCCAAACAGCTTTTTATATTTTCTTCCAGAAGTTGTATAGGTTTAGCTGCTACATTTAGGTCTGTAGTCTATTCCTACCAGTAGTGTGTGAGGGATCCCATTGAGTCACATCCTTGCCAACTTATTATTATCTTTTTTATTATAACCATCTTAATAGATGTGAAGTAGTATCTCACTGAGGTTGTACATTTCCCTAATGGTGGTGGGTATCCTTTCATTTGCTTATTGGCTTTTGCCTATTTTCTTTGGAGAAATGTCTATTCTAATTTCTTGCCATTTGTCTTTTCATATTGAACAATAAGAATTGCTTGTATATTCTAGGTAGTTATATTCTAAATACATGAATTGTAAATATTTTCTTCTATGATTGTGTTTTCACTTTCTTCGATGGTAGCCTTTAAAAGTTTTAAATTTGATGAAGTTCATTACTTTATTATTTTTTCTTTTGGTGCTTGGGCCTTTGGTGTCTTAACTACAAAGTCATTGTCTACTCCAAGATTTACCTATGCTTTCTTACATTTAGTTTTGGTTCTTACATATATATGTGTTGTCCATTTTGAGTTCTTACATTTATGTCTGTGGTCCATTTTGAGGTAATTTTTATGTGGGGTAGGGTTTAACTTAATTCTTTTGCATTAAAGACTACATCATTTTGAAATATATTTTCATTTGGAATGCAATTCTAGGATGTCAGCCGTACAATAGATTCCTGGATGGTCGGTCAGCTTAATAGCCAAGGGGGAAAACTGCACCTTAACCAAATATAAACACTCCTTTTGAGGGCAAAGATGTTACACTGCTTTCCCCACCCCCACCCCCAGAGTGACTGACTGCATGGGCCCTTTCAATGTAGAGACAAGTGAAGATACTTCCAACACATCTTCCATAAGCTGTTGCTTGACATCATCTATGGTGACAAATTAATTTGGCCAGGTATTTCTTTTTTAGACAACTCCCCATGGCAAAGTCCTCTTTCCAAATCCAGATTTCCTAAGAGAAAGCTAGGTTGGAGCTGTTGCCAACTCTGACCTGTGCCGCTTTTGACTTAAGCAGATGCTTGGGGTGGCTGAAGCCTACAGAGATGTTGGATTGGTTCCAGAAATGGCCAGAATCGGGATGTGCAATGGGAAGAATTTCTGTAAGACATAATCTTGACAGAAACTGGATGAAGAATAGAGGAGTTCTTTCTCCAGGCCTTAGAGAGGTCATGAACTGACCCTCTGCTGAAGCACTGCACGTGCGCCTTCACTCTGTGATTGCAACAAGCACAAAGGCATGGATATCCTGGGGGAAACAGGGCCGCAGCATTCCGCAGCCCTTTCATTAGGGGGTAGGGTTCTCTTTCCCACCACTTGTGGCTTCTCCGGCAAACAGAATGTGACAACAGAATGTGACAGGAGATGTGTGCAAGCTCTGGAGCCTTGGTCACAAGAGGCCTAGGGTTCTACCTTTCCTTCTCAGAATGTTCTGCCTCAAGGAAACCCAGGCTATGCTTCTGTGTGATGAGAGGCCCTAGGTGGGAAAGGGCCAGTTAACACCAGTTGTGTGCACCAGGCCATCTCATGCCCACCAGCCTCGGGCTAACTGCCAAATGGGTATGGCCATATCAGTGAACCCAAGCCAGAATTGGCTAGCTGAGTGGAGGTCAAATGGAGACTGATAAGCAGAATGGCAGCTTTAAGTTGCTGAGGTTGGGGGTGACAAGTTGCCCAGAAGTAAATCCCTGATACGTGTTGCTATGTTGAAGTTGAAGGAACCAAGAAGCATCCATAAGGTTAAGCAACTTGCTCTGGGGTTGTAGAGGCAGTGGGTGGCAATCATGACTTGAACTTGGTCTTCCTGACTTAATTCTTTTTTTTCTCTGCCAAAACTACTTGTCTTCAATGTAAAAGTCCTGGACTGATGGAAATAGTTTCTTCATCTCTAGACACATGGTCTCTAGTCTCCTGTAGACACATGGTGATAGAGTAGTGAAAAGGGTTCTGTCCTAGTATTTTCCTGTCTCCACTCAGTGGGAAATGTTTATCAAAACACCCTTCAGAGAATGTGTCACCTGCCCTTTGGGGATTTTATTTGTAGAGTTCTTCAGCTGCTAATTTTCTCACCTCATGCATGGTGTTTCTGAGATGCGGACTTTTCCTTTCTTGAGAGAACTGGTAAGACCTGGAAGACCAATCTGCTTGAAGAGATGAACCCATTACAAGGAGTCTGCCAGTTGCAGAAGGGTGCGGCCAGGGTGGGGGTGTGTTCTGAAGCTTGTGAATTCACAGTTGAGGGTAGGGGCCCCTCTGAAAAGCTAAGCCATCAATCGGGGCCCGGGAAGCCTCTTGTAAAGGGCAGAGAGCAAGTATTGTATACTTTCCAGGCCACATGACATCTGTCACAATTACTCTGCCACAGTAGCTCATCAGCCATTGGCAATGTGTAAACAAATGAGTCTGGCTTGTTCCAGTAGAGATTTTCTTAAGAAAAATAAGCAGTGGACTGGGTTTGGTCTGTGGGTCACAGCTCCCCTTCAATTCAGGGGACAGCAGAGGCTGTGGACCCTGGAGCCTGGGTGTCTAGGGGATGAGAGACCACACACACTTCAAGTAGCTGCGAGGATCAGGCACCGAATTTGATCAGTCTGCAGGATGGGTTGAGGATTCATGGGAGCACCCCACCCAGAACTGTTGCCTTTCATCAGCCTCCAGAGAAAGCAAGGCAGTAGAGAGGGGCGGGGCAGATGGCTCTTGGGCACAGACAAGGGTACTGGGTTGGCCTGGGGCAAAGGTCTTTGAGTCCCTTCCTGCTATCCGTACAAAAGGGAGGATAATGAGGAGCAGACTTGGCAAAATGGGTGGGCTGTTCATACCATGCTGGTGTCCTTTTATTCTGTGCTCCTTGAGAGGAATCAAGTTCAAGGCTATCACTGCCCTGTGCAGAGAGCAGCTGAAGATGATTATATTACTGCCAACAAGCTTGGCTGGGGCGAGCCAATTGCCGAAGGGGCACTGTTGGCCACTCGGCTTTCTTGCCCATCATTTGATAGTCTGTTTTGGCATCTCCCTCACGACAGGCCCTCAGTTGCTAACAGAAGGCAGCAGGGGCTTGTTGGGGTGTGGTGTCCACCATTCCCCAAGGCTTAATTGGCTGATTGACAGGTTACCTTCCTGGGTCCAGGCACACCAGATGGAGCTTATTTTTAAAATCGGCCTCAATCAGATCAAATACTACATTTTCCTAATTCAGTTTGCTTTTTGGAACTTTTCTTGTATTGTTCAGTGGGATGGTCTGTTAACATTTGCTCCTTTAAGCTGGAGTTTGATTTATTTTGTTGGAGTTTTTTCGGAGATGGCTGAGTAGCAAAAATAAGAATGGTTTAGCTAAACTCTGTATTCAGCATGATGAATTGTCTCACCAGAGCTCACTTCTAGGACACTGCTGTATTTGAATAAGACGTTGTCATTTTGAAGTGTGGATTACTTTTAAACTGCACATGTACAGCAGTGTGGTCTATTTCAAAGTGAAATGAAGAGCCTCGCAGTATGAAATGTCTTTCCTTGATTATGCACTTGGCATGATTATGCACTGTAAATGGCTTGTCACTCTGATCTCATTTGCTGTGACAGCAACTGAGTGTCCCTTGAGGTCTTTTGGGGTACCTCCTGGGGCTTACTTTCTTATATCACTGTTCCCTGTCAAATCAGAACTCTGCAACTTAGCCAAGCCCTGCATTCTTTACCCACCCTCTTCCTCCTCCTCTACAGATTGGAAAATCAAAACCTTCCTCCTGTGCCTTTCATTATATGCAGTTCACCATTTTTGAATAATAGAAATCAGAGCCATCTGGAGGTATCAATATAACTTATCTTCCTATCAGTGTGAATGTTCCCACTAGCTGTCATATTGATGTTTTTCTTCTAAAAGAATGCTGGGGGTTGTGGAGCTTTGTCTTGCTCACACAGACCGGAAACAAGCACATTGATCATAGACCTCAGTTGTCCCTCATGATGAGAACACTGTCTTGGATGAACTCCAGGATATCTCTAGCTCTCGTGGGTATTTCATGCACAGAGGGTTCATGACATGATGGCATAGTGACTCCTAAGATGTTTTCAGTTAGAGTTTCAGTTCTCCACCTCTATTTGTGCATCCTGCCCACAGGAAGGATAACCACATAGGTGTTAAATCTCTTTAAAATCCTGGCCAAGATGCCCCATGTTAAAGTCAGGTCATCCTTCATTCCACAGGAACAAAATGATCTCAGCTCTCCTCTGCTGTAACTGGAGCAGTAGCCCCAGCAGGCAGAGCCATCCTAGTGCCCCCAGAGCCTTGCTTTGGTTGTCACCTTGCTGAGCAGCCCCCACACAGTTGATGCCGTTCAGGGCTGTGGAGGTCCCTGAAGATCTCAAAGCT
>NW_026006365.1:0-5019 GCF_001458135.2 Marmota marmota marmota
TGCAAAAAAAAAAAAAAAAAAGCAGCCAGAAAAGCAGCTTGCAAAAACATGCAAATTTTGAAAAATGAGCCATTTTTCCTTGCTTCCGTTTTGCTAAAATGTCCATTTGACCAGGTCCATATAAAACACTCAGAGAGAAATCAGTTTTCCTCGGTTACAAGGCTTCATTCAAAATGAAGGGCATTTTTTTGTGTGTGTTTTCTCCATGTCATTGTGTTTAATAAGGCCCCTGCCACCAGCAGGTCCCTTGGAACACCTGTATATGGAGGGCTTGAGGACACATATGTCTAGGGCCCCAGTGACTGAACAATCCCATTCCCCAGCTCTTCTCAGGAATGTCACATTTTGTAGTCAAACTGCAAAGTCCTGATCAGAAACAGAAATACAAAGCTGGCGTAGATTCCAGGGCCTGCACACGCTGTGCACTGCTCATAGCCCTGGGTGCTGCCAGTGATCTGGGCTTATCCATCACCATGCTAATATGTCCTGATGTCTGGTACCTGCTTGAGCCTCCCTTCCATGTCCCCCAGCAGTGACTCCTTCCAGCCACGTTCCGCAGAAAAGTTTATTTCCACCAGCCGCCGCCAGACCTGCAAAATCCACATGTTAAGTGACAGCCACAGGGACAAGTAAACACCACACAGGGATATCCTGCAGATAAGAGAGCAACAGTCAGGCATGGGGGCACCTGTGGTCCCAGCTGCTCAGGAGGCCAAGGCAGGAGGATCACGAGTTCAAAGCCAGCCTCAACAACTTAGTGAGGCCCTAAGCAATTCAGCAAGACCCTGTCTTTAAATAAAAAAATAAAGAAGAAAAGGGCTGGGGATGTGGCTCAGTGGTTGAATGCTCCTGGGTTAATCCCCAGTACAAAAAAAAAAAAAAAGAAGCAGGATTTTGTTAAAGCACTTGAAGGCAGCATTCTAACAAGTCTCCAAGCCCAGGTAGACATCTGTCCACATACCATGTCTGCTCAGGACAGGCAATGTTAGGAGAACAGGAGCCTGGATCATCTGCTCCTGCCCACATGCCTCCATATGTCCACCTGACACCTGGATCCAGGGTCCACTTGGGACACACAATGCATTTACTGGTCATGTCTCTTTCCTAGAGAAGTTCCCTGGCCTTATCTTTTCTGATGCTGACAATTTTGAAAAGTTCAGGTCATTCTGTAGACTGTCTCTTGATCCAGTTGGCTCACAGTTTTCCCATGATTACAATGGTTTGGTTGGGACACTACTAAGCCAAGCCATGTAAAAATGTACTCAGTGTAGGTCACGTGTGGCCAAACATCTGCACTTGCCACAGCTGCCCAGCCAAACACCTTGAGCCTGACCAAGTGGCCCATGAGACCTGTTGGTTCCACCAGGGCTGACAGAGAGGTTGGCCCTTGGTTAAGGCTTATCTGCCAGATTTCTTCACTGTGAAAGTCATCTTTCCTCCTCTATAAAGGCTTCTGCAGTGGGACACTGGAAATCCTGTGCCCTCCTGGCACCCCCACCAATCTCAGGATTCCTGGGTGATACCTGCCTGCATCAGCTACTATACCTTGGTTACAGAGTGACAGTTTTCTATTGCAATTATTTCTTCTATATTTATTAGCTCCATTCTTCAAAAGAAAAATAAGAAGTGCATTATTTCTCTTTTTCTTCTTTGTTTATCAATGAATTTTAATCCATTCCTATCATTTTGCCTTTTAATAATCAAATCGTACCAGATTTGGCTAACATGAGCATCTTCAACATTTTTCTTAAAAAATACAGAATAACTTTAGACTTACAAAAATTCTGCAGAGGTAGCCCAGATGATTTCTATGTTCTCTTGACCCTGTTTCTGCCATCATAAACGTGACTACCACTCAGTTGTCAGAAGTTAAAAGCTAGCAACAGCAGATCACCATGGCAACCCCAGACTTCACACGGAGTCCTCTTGCCTTCCCAGGAGGAGTCTGGATCACCACATGCATTTAACTCTATCCCTGTGATGGGCCTGCAGCCTCAGCACTTCCTGAAATTCCAGCACAAGGAATTCTTGGCCCACCTGTGCATCTCCCACTGACCCATGGAGGTGGCTGTTCTTCCAGGAACAGAATTGTGTGGTGGGAATGGGAGTTAGAAGGCATGATTGGGCCATGTGGGGTTGTGCACACCTGTATTCCCTGCTACTCAGGAAGCTGAGGCAGAAGGGTCACAAGTTCCAGACCATCCTGGGAAACTTAGCAAGACTCTGCCTCAAAATAAAAAATAAAAAGGGCTGGGGATGTAGCTCAGTGGTAAAGTGCTCCTGGATCAGCCCCCAGTACAAAAAAAAAAAAAAGGCATGATGGGATGTGGGTGTGCTCAGGTCCCAGGGCATCATTATTTCTGTAGGTGCTCATGGTCCCAGGGTGCCTTTGCCACAGGACTCTTGATGGACTGAGCTGGCAACTGTCTAAATCATGAGTTCCTACTGCTATTTCTAGCTCTTTCTATACCACAGAGCTCTTCTCCCTCTTATTCCTTAACTCCCTTATCCTGACTTCCAACAATACCAACAGCACATTCATCTCCTCAGACCTTGGTAAATTTATTTGCAAAACAGGAATAACCACAGCAACCACCTCAGAGTAGATGTTTAATAAATTTCATGTTTTTATCATTACTACTGCACTTAGAATCATTCTTTCTTGTCAGTGGCTGCTCAGCTACCCATCACTCATGCTTAACACCTGAGGATTATACTACTTAGAATCCTGGAATAATATTTAATAATACAATTGTGTTTTCCTGGGATTTCAGTCTGTTGGTATCAAACTTCACAAAGCAGTTGGGGGAGTATTTTTTTTGTCCTTGATTGAAATGAAAAAACCCTCTGACCCTTTGGCTACCCTAGTCCATACAGTTGGGGTACCCCTGCCTCATATCACAATAAATCTTGCCACCAACTCTGTGTTAAGACCACAAGCAGGTTCTACAGTCTCCCTGGAAAACTGTGGCTCAAGGGGGACAACCTTCCACTTCCAGGACAGGGAAAAGGCAGCCAGGCTGGAGAGCAAGCCTGGAGTGGGCAGGACCTCCCACTCTACCTCCTTCCCCTGCAGCCCTGTAGGGACTCAGGCTCCTGGATCCCACCGTCTCTCAGCTGTTTTCTCCAGCAGCACTGGGGTGACTATTATGGAATCCTCCTCATGTCCCAGGTTTTGGAGGAGGAGTCTGTCTTGTCAAATGACTTCACTCAGCTGCCAGCTAAAGGTGCTTCCTGTCATTTTGGCCTTCTGTTTCCAGTTCCACACAGCTGGCTTGCAGCCTCAGACCTGAAGCAGAGCCTGATGGTCCTACTCGCAACCCCTGCCTCAGTGTGACTGCGCCCCATCACAATCTACCAGAGTCAATGACTCCCTTCTGGGCAAAGGGCAATGTCCCTTCCTCAGAGAAGAGACCAGGGCCCAAGGTAAGGTTCAGGATGAGCCCAGGCCTCCAGACCAAGGCATTGTTGGTCCGGTGCTTGGTGACAGGACACAGCTGTGTGACTCCCCACTCTGCTGCCCGTGGAGGCTCTGCAGCCTCAGGCAAAGCTCACCTGGATCTCCTCGGGGTATGTAAACAGGACAGTTGAACCCTTCCGGAGCATGCTCTTTGCTAACACTGTGCGCAGCCAGGATCTCATGGTGGCCAGGACACTCTGGAAGATGTCTTCCAGTGAGCCCTTCCTGGCTGCGGCTCCCGAGTCCTCTGTCACATCCTGTGGGCACATGAGAGAAGGTTTACCAGCTCTACTCTGCTGCTCCCCACACCTGAGCCACCTTCTAGCTCCATGCTTGTTGGAAGCCCACCTGACATAAGCACTGTCGTTTCCCCAGTACCCTGGGCTCCCATGAAAGGGGCAGCATGGGAGAGGAGGGGAGAAGGTATGGGTGTTACAGGTCCCTGAGCAGACTCTGCCTCACCAAGAGCCTCCACCATCGGAGGCACACACAATAGCCCTGTGTTTTCTCCAGATTGGGTGAGAAGAATGCACCCATGAGCAGAGAGCTTCCAGAGAACCCTAAACCAGTAGGTCATGCAAACTTCCAGCCCTTAATATGAAGGGAATATGAAGCAGCCACTCTCCTGGCCAGGAAGCCAGACCAGTTCTTTCCCCATAAGTACTCTGTGGGGACAGCCACTGTCTCTCTCTTCCTCACCTCCACCACCATACCCACAGAACCTTTCAGGGGCTCAAGGCCTCTGGTGACCCAACCCTTCCTCAGCCCCTCTCTCTTTGCACTCCAGAGGTGCCAGGGAGCACACACAGCTACAGCATCAGGCCCCACTTTAGAGAGGCCTCTCCTGAGGCCCTGAGGGCTGCACAAAACCTGGGTCTGCCACCTCCTATCTTCCAGGACAATCTGAATGCCTCATCAGGACATGAATGTCCCTTGTACTGGGCTTCAGGCATTCTACCAACTCCAAGAATGGCTCCGGCCACACACTGACCCATCCAGGTGTCATCCAGGGCTGGGCAGAGGTGGTCAATAAATAAACTGCAGGGACAACCCTGAGGCTGAACAAGCAGCAGGGCCCTGAACTGTGCTCTGACCCTCACAGCAGCCACCCAGATGACCACCTGACAGGAGGCTCCCACATGCCCAGGCATGTTTTTGCTTTGGTCAATTTTAGCAAAGCAAAAATTTTGTTTTTGCAGCACAGGTAGAATATTTGTAACCACAGATCTGGGACCCCAACCAACAATGAGGACACTTCCTTCTGCAGAAAAGTAAACCCTAAATAATTGACAAACTTTCGAAGCACCATTTATTGGGATCTGGCACCAACCTGTGATGGATGAAATAGTACCACTCAGGAGAAAGCAGACACCTTATCAATAAAATACATTCTTAGTACCTGTAATACTGGCAGCTCAGAAGGCCAAGGCAAGAGGATCAAAACCTCAAACCCAACCTCAGAAACTTTGCAAGGCCCTAAGCAACTCAGCAAGACCCTGATTCTAAATAAAATACAAAAGAAGGCTGGGGATGTGGCTCAGTGGTTAAGCACTGCTGGG
>NW_026006366.1:0-1399 GCF_001458135.2 Marmota marmota marmota
CCTAACCCTATCCATTACCCTAAACCTAACTTGAAACCTAAACCTAACTATATCATTACCCTAATCCTAAACATATGCTAATTTGAGCCCTATATTTAAACCTTAACCTATCCCAAACACTAATCACTACCCTGACCCAAACAATACCCTTAGCTCTAAACCTGACCATAACCCTAAACCTAAACCTTACACTACATCTAACCTAACCCTAAACTATCTTTAACTGTAAAGCTGGACCAGAAATTAGCCCTAACCCTAATCCTAGCCCTAAACCTAGCCTTAATTCTAACCCGAAACTTAATCCAAGGTTTAACCCTAATTCTAACCCTTGCCCTAAACCTAAACCTAGCCATAAGCCCATCCCTTACCCTAAACATAACCATAACCCTAAACCTAACCACAATATTTAACCTAATCATAACCCTTGCCCTAACCCTAAGCCTGACCCTAACACTAAGCCTAGCCTTATATGAAACTATTGACTATATTCTAAATAATAATTGAATCCAGCATCTGTAGACATAGAATATAAATATAAATATATTTATAATATTTAGGCTTAGGCTTTGGGTTAGGGTTAGATTTAGAGTTAAGATTTGATCTATGGTTAGGGCTAGGACTAAGGATAGGGCAAGGGTTAGGACTAGCATTAGGGCTAGGGTTAGCGTTATGGTAAGGGATATGTTAGAACTAGTGATAGGCTAGTGTGAGAGTTAGTCATAGGGCTAGGGCTAGTGTTATGTTTAGGGATAGGGCTAAATTAGGGCTAGGGTTATTGTAAGGTTTAGACCTCAGGTTAGGTTTAGAGTTAGTGTTACATGTAGGGTAAGGGAGTGGGTTATAGCTAAGTTGAGGGCTAGGGCGAGGGTCAGTATTAGAGTTAGGGCTAGGGTTAGAGCTAAGGTTATTGTTAAGATTAGGTCTAGAGTTAGGCTTAGGGTTTGGGTTAGTGTTAGGTTTAGGGTAAAGGTTAGGTTTTGAGCTAGGGTTAATCCTAGGGTGAGGGTTTGGTTTAGGTTAGGTCTAGGGTTAGGATTACGGTTATGGTAGGTTTAGGTTCAGGGTTAGGGCTAGGGTTTTAACTAGGGTTAGGGTTAGGTTTAGGATAATATATTGGGGTAAATGTAAGGTTAGCTTTAGTGTTAAGGTTAGATTTAGGTTAAGATTAGTTTTAGGACTAGGTTTTCTGTTGTTTTAGGGTAAGGTTTAGGGTTTGATTTAGGGTTAGGTCTACAGAAAGGGTTAGGTTTATGGTTAGGTCTAGGGTATCTTTATGGTTTGTATTAGGTTTTTGGTTAGGGTTAGGGCTAGGGTTATCATTAGGGTTAGGGTTAGAGTTAAGGTAATGGCTAGGGTTAGAGCTAGAGTTAGGGCTAGGGTTAATATTAGGATTAGGGCT
>NW_026006366.1:2800-5019 GCF_001458135.2 Marmota marmota marmota
GTTTTGTTTTAGGGCTATGGCTAGGATTACGGCTAGTTTTAGCTGCAGTCTGGCTGAGCAACGTAACCAGAGGGGCGGTAATCAAGAAGTTGTTTAGGTTGATACAGCGGGACCTGCTTCATTACGGACAGCAGAGGTATTTATACATAACTGAATACACAGCTTGTTTCAATTTAGCATCATCCAGTTACAGCAATCAGTAATTAAGGAATCCTCATCATCTTAATAATTATACACAGCTTAACTTAATTAACATCATTAGATACAGCAGTCAGTCATTAAGGAATCCTTATCATCTTAATGGCTCGCTGGCATTGGCTCAGAAACCACTACTCCTAGCATACTGCTAGGCGCCATCTTAACTTGATTGAGGCCTCTTCATCTCCCCCTTTTGTTTAATATAAACAACAAGTATGTGGCTTAGGGACTGTGCCTGTCTTAGGTTTTCCAATACTACATATGATCCTTACCCATCATCGAATGATCTGTCCTCAAGGCGTCAGTCTCCTGTCTTAGGTTGGTACCATTGCAATTGGATCTTACCTGTCATTGACTACCGGCCCAGCATTATTAGCCATACTTGTGGATAACCTGCTACAAGCACAAGGGGAAGATACAAAACACAATGATACCAAGCCAATTGATGGCTCCTTTTGGAAAAATTGTACAACCAATGACACCATCAGCAAAGATACTCTGGTACTAATTACAATTTGTTGTGTCAGTTCATAATGCATATAAATGATACATTGTCCAGGTAAGTTCTGGAAGCAGCTTAAAGCAGAGGAATCCATTAATATGTCTTTTTCTTCTTGAAGTAAATACTAATGCATCAGTTTGTACAGTTTGTGTGATAGCCATCGCAGAAGCTGTAGTAGCAGCAGCAGAAACAGCAACAGTTGTGATGATGGTGGCTGTAATTCTGAAGTCACATTTGTGTTTTCAGTAATACTGGAAATTCTTGTACCTTTGTCTTCACCGGCACTGGGATGAAGATAGGAATTCTGGCAATATTGACAAAAAAATTGTAGAACTTTCCAGCAGGCACTAAGAATTATTCTGAACAGAATTAGATAAAATGAAAAAGAAAGTTGAAAGTAAAAATACAGATCTGTTAATCTCCTATTTTTGTTACCTAATTTAAATTAAACTGTTTCAATCATGTGAATAAGAAAAATATATTTGGATCCATTTTTGTCATGAGCGCTCCTCATATAATATATACATACAGACATACAACACATAACACAAGTGTGTACACACAACACAACAGTAAAGGCCTTATAGTTTTTCACAGGTAAAATCTCCATTGCAATGTTTAAAAGCTCCACAGTTAATAAAAAAATAGAACTGATAGCAAAAACATTTACCTAGGTCTGTATGAGCTCAAAAAATAAAATAGGACATAATAAAATAGATATTGAGAAAAGCATCCTAGTTACAACTTTGGTTTGACTCTTCTTTTGATATCTCATCCTTCTTCTTGTAATTTAAATATGGGTTTGATGGTATTTCCACAAGTAAGTCTCAAGGTTTTTTACATTTGAAATAGGCCCTTATGATGCTCATTACTCATTAGCCTCCAGGTGTGGGAGAACCATTGTCGCAGATGTAAGGATAGCTAAACTGGAGTTCTGGATATCAGCTGTTATGGATTTTGAGCCAAATAATCTCCTTTTTGGTTTGTAGAAATCACTTTATTTTATTCTCTGGAATCCAAATCGGCTGCTGTTCTCCCTGTGGAAACACACAAACAGATCTCCAACTCCAGACGATCACTGGGTAAGGACCTTTCCATTGTCCTGTTAGAATATCCTTCCAAAGTACCTTAGGCTTATGTATATTTTTTGGACACATGTGCCTTTCTGCAGCACTAAGCCCTAATGAATCCAAACTTAAAAAGTTTAATGTAAAAAGGGTTGATTTAAGTTTATCTGTGGGGGATGTATACCCCTTCCCAATTCCAGCTTTTTGTTTTAATAAATACATTTTAATAGTTTGGTGAGCTCTTTCAACTATGCCTTGTCCCTGTGGATTATACGGGATTCCTGATATATGAGTAATGCCAAATGATGAGCAAAATTGCTTAAAAGAAGTAGAGATATAGCCAGGGCCATTATCTGTTTTTAACAGTTTTGGAATTCCCATCGTGGCAAAATTTTGTAAATAATGAGTTATAATATCTTTAGTTTTTTTTTTTTTTTTTTTTTTTTTTTTTT
>NW_026006367.1:0-5012 GCF_001458135.2 Marmota marmota marmota
ATCATGGAATTAGAGTAAGAACATTTACTAGGAAGTATTGTTATAATAACTGTAATTAGTGGCTTGTAAACAGCCATAAAAAGAATGACTTTATGATTTTTGCTGGTAAACAGAAAGATCTGGAGACTATCATGTTAAGTGAAATGAGCCAATCCTCATAAATCAAAGGCTGAATGTTCTGATATGTGGATTCTAACACACAATTAGGCAGATGGAGAGAACAGAAGTTCATTGAGTTAGATAAAGGGGAATGAAGGGAAGGAACAGGGAAGGAGAATAGAAATACAGTAGAATGAATTGGACATAACTTTCCTATGTTCATGTATGAATACACCACCAGTGAAACTCCACATCATGTACAACCTCAAGAATGAAATCCTAGGGCTGCAGTTGTGGCTCAGTGGTAGAGTGCTTGCCTAGCACTAGTGAGGCTCTGGGTTCGATTCTCAGCACTGCATATAAATAAATAAAATAAAGGTCTATTGACAACTAAAAAAAATTAACAATAGAATGAAATCCTCATTGAATAAGTTATACTCCATGTATGTATAGTATGTCAAAATACATTCTACTTACATGTATATCTAAAAAGAACAAATTTTTTTAAACCCTCAAAAAATCCAAACTATATGAGAATTTTACTGGTTTATGTAGCTATCAGACCTTCAGTGTATACACATATATGGTATTTGTGAAACAATGTATTAGGATTGTTATCATGATTGTAGTCAATAGATTTTTGTAATTGGAGATAGCTGACATTAATATGGAAGCTTCTTACCTATGATCACAGGTTAACTTATCATTTATTTATATTCTTTTATTTATTTTTCCAGAAATCTGTAAGCATTGTGATATGGATCTTTATCAGAGTCATCCTTTTCTGTCTACTATTTCTTGGTTCTATGTAAGTCACATTGTGCTTGACATTACAAATCCAAGTATTCATTGATGATATACAGAAATAGAACTGACCTGAATATTTTTTAAAAAAGAAAAAAAAAAGGCACCTGGTTTCTGCCTCTCTCTCCAGCTACCCAACAATGGGTATTTAAAGGACCCAGCTGCACCTTGCCTCCCTTCCCTATCACTTTGCCCACAACATTTCCACCACAGGACTGGCCCCTTCCCCTCTTCTGTCCAGCGCTGGGCCGCCCGTCCCTCCAGAAGCAGCTCAGGGCTCCCTTCTCACCAGACATTCTGCTCCACACCTCCAGTTCTCAGACCATGCTTTATTTTTGTTTTACATTGTTGGTCTTTTTAAATAATAAATGCTTTTGAAACTCCTGGCTTGTGTAAAACTCTGTTTGATCAGGAACTGAATCATAGATCCTGTGGTCCCTGATAAGATATCTTGGATATTAAGGGTATATAATAAATATTTGTTGGATGGATTAAATGACTTCATAAAAATTCCCCTATTTATCATTGAAATGGCTTTTTTTCTTCCACAGCCAGAATACAATGATTCAATATCTCAAAGGCTCTTGCTGATATTTTTCTCAAGCACAGCTATTAATAATTTGCCTTAAAATGCTCATTTAAGTGCCCGACATGAAGATAAGAGTTCTGCTTTCCTGTTGATGCTCACACTTAGTCATAATTATCTGTCATAAGAGGCATGAAGAGGTGTGAAGATGAAAGCTCAGAAGGTCGTGTGTGTCACCTCAAAATCCTGCAACGGGAAACAATTAGTAGCAGCCTTGAGTGCTGGAGAAGGGGAGGGGGCACCATTAATCACATGAGGCCATTTGTTCTGGATGTCACAGAATTCAATTTCCCATCCCACACATAAGCACAACACACACCACACACAACACACACATCACACACACCACACACACACATACAACACACACACACACACACAGCCATCCTTCTCCACACACACACAGGCACGGAGATAGAGGAAGTGTGCACTTTCAAAGACCAGAACCCAAAAATACAAAAGGGTCCAGCTGGGATTGTCCAACCTTCCTAAACACGAGATTCTCAACATACTTCAACCTTTCATTTATTGCTCAGGGTCATTACCACGAACATTATTTATCTCCTGGTGCAGTCATACTGCCGTTTTCTCAGAAGCTCTGTGTCTTTTCCCTTCCATCACTAAAATATTTAGGTTCTGTGTCTGCTCTTCATAATTTTTTAATCTTACCATAACTGTCAGATTCTCTGTTGTCATTTCATGAGGGGACAGCCTGCAAAAGCAGTCCTCTGTCCCCAACAGACATATTTACAAAGGCAAGGAAACTAGATGTCCAGGTTGGCCAATTGGGCCTGAGCAAGATGCGTTACTCAGGTAGGGAACAAGAATCCCTGATGCATTTATCCTGGAAGGTCTGAGGCTTCTTCTTCGTTTTCCTTGGTTCCCTGGAAAGTTCAAATTGTAAGTATTCTTGGTTCAGAATGAATAAAAATGGTAGGAAAGCTCTGTCCACCTCGTGAGCAGCAACTTAGTTTCAGCACAAAGGCATCTTTCATCCAATTAAATGAATGCTACTAATTTGAATGTCACTGGGTTTATAGTTTTTTATCATATTCCAGTTGGGAATTTGTTTTGGCTTTATGGCTGTATATGAGCTTGCATGTATTTAAGTAGCACTATAATAATAAAGTCAATACTGGGGATCCATAAGAAATTTTCTCAGTTCTGTGTTGCAGAACCTTCCATGGATGGTACTAGTGTCTGACACTTCGTCTACCCTTGGGGGAGGGGAGAACTTGTCCTTGACTGAAGTCCTCAACAGTCAATTGTCACTGTTGGGAGTAAAGTGACTGGCAACAAATATTCTTTACAAACAAGTAGCCCACCGGAGAACTGGGTTCTGAGGCTGGATGATTATACAGATCATCCAGCAAATACTGAAAGTCATCTTTCTGTTGCCATCAAGATATTCAGAGTTGTGGCTCAGTGGTAGGGTACTTGCCTGGGTTTGATCCTGAGCATCACATACAAATAAATAAAATTAAGGGTCCATTGACAACTAAAAAAATTTTAAAAAATATATACATATAACTTTTCTTTAATTAAGTTTCTTATGTAGATTTATACACAGTTATAGAAATAATAACAATGGTCACATCTCTAATGGTAACATCTTATACAAACAGTAATGTCACACTGAATTTGCTATTGATACCATCCACCCATCATTTTTTTTTTATTTTTTAGCTATAGGTGAACACAATATCTTTATTTTTTTATTTTTATGTGGTGCTGAGGATCGAACCCAGTGCCTCACGCACGCTAGGCGAGTGATCTACCTCTGAGCCACAACCCCAGCCCCCCAATCCACCCATCTTAATCCAACCAGATTTTGCAAGTTTGACATAGACTTACTTGTGTTTATTTTTCGTGTGCATTTAGCTCTATGCAATTATATCTCATGTGTAGGCTTATTTTTCCATCACCACGGTCAAGAGGCAGAACAATCCCATCACCACAATGGTCCCCAGAGCTACCCTTTTATAACTACACACAGGCCTGAACCCCTGGCAACCACTAATCTGTTATTCATCTCTTTACTTCTGTCATTTCAACAGTGATATATAAAGAGAATCATATTGCACACAACATTTTTAGGATTGTCTTTGGTACCCAGCATAATTCCCTCAAGATCCACTGAGGATGTTGTATGTGTTTTGCACCTCTTCCTGCTGGGTAGCATTCCATGGTGGATGGACCACAGTTTTTAAGTATTCACCCACTGAAAGACATCTGGGCTGTTTCCAGTTTGGGGCTATCACAAATAACACTGCTATTAACATTCCCATATAGGTTTTTGTGTGAACATAATTTTTCATTTCTCTGGGGGGAAAAATTCAAGAGTAAGAATGTTGGGTTGTATGGTCATTGGATGCTTAGTTTTATAAGCAACTGCCAATCTTTTTCAGGATGCCTACAGCATCTTATTCAACAGAGCATTTTAAAATTTTCTTCAAGAACATGCTGACTCTAGTTTACCAAACACTAATTTAGTGAGTAACACCAGGTAACTCAAATACTAGCAAGGGGGCCTCAAAGATCCAAAAAGGGAAATGTCTGGTTCACAGAAGGGGGGAAAAATTTCATTTTTACCTCTTAATGAGTAGATACTGGATAAACTTTAAAAAATTTCAAGATGTTTTCTGCCTCCCAAATGGTGGAGACTAGAGTTTTTGAGATGGTGTCCCTTTTTATAGGTAAAGCTCAAGTGATCTTTTGGCAACAAATGGAGAAAAAGTCCCCACTTCCTCAGATCTCAAAGTCAACCCACCTCTAGAAGCAGATCTGCAGGCCAAAAGCTAGAGGTTAGTTTGGTGCTGTGCATGGAAGGTGACTTTCTGCTCACGGCCACATGCCTGCTGCCCTGGCTTCAGGGTCCCTCTCTTCCACAGGTCACTTCCAAGACCCTGGAAACATGGTCATAAGTTAACGTGAAATTTCTAGAAGTAAGATATTTCAGCCACAATTGAATAAGACTACTGTTTACTTCTACTCTGACCTTCCTTATGTCACAGGTGACAGTGGAACAAGTGGTCACAGGCCTCTGGGGATGCAGCAAGGAAATCAGGCTGGGGATGCATTTAGTTTGAGGTTAGAGGGATCTATTTATGTGGACTGAAGTCACTTCCTTGTATAGTTGTTACTGCCAGCTGCCCTGGTACAAGAACATCTCCAAAGAAGTCTTACCACCTTCCTGGCTAATTCCCTTGGCCTGGCCATGGAGATTGAGGGCCGATGGATGTACTATTATATCAACCTGTTGGAGACGCCCAGCACCAGAAGTACGTGGTAGGAGACACAAGGTTTGAAATATCCGCAGACAGCAGACACCCATGGACAGTTCCTCAAATCATCAGGCATGTAAAACACTGAGCAGAAGACTAACTCAGTTCTCATCGAACCTCATCAAAATGGAAGGTCTCTCTAGACCTTCCTGCCACCTTCTATAGCGACCCTTGTGATTATAATTCTTGAATGCTCCAGGAAAACCTCCCATCTCAAGATCATGTTCACACATTCTGGG
>NW_026006368.1:0-5012 GCF_001458135.2 Marmota marmota marmota
TGCTTAAAATTTCCTAGAGTGATTCCATTTCCTTGTGGCCTGGCTTCTTATGTGAGGTGCCAGAGATTTGAAGATGCTTGCACACGCATGAACACACCCCCACAACCCCAAGTCATACACCATCTCAGCTCACTGACAACATCTGCATTTCTCTTAGACTTGCCTGTCATTAAAAATACCAAAAACAAGATGAGGAAAACTTTTAAAACTAGAGAGCAACATTTTAAAACATGACTATTTTAAATGTATCATGTATCATTTTTACTATATCATGTATTTTATGTCCTGAGCTGTGATTCTCATAAAGACTACCCTCAAGCACCATAGACAATCCAATTCTCCTTCTGATGCTTCACCAAGAAACAAAATGCATTTCTTCTTTGGGTTCACAATTTTGCAAAAAAATGTTCAGTAGTCAGAAAAAAACACAGGGTAAACTAACAACAAGATACTTTTTTGACATGAAAGGATAGAAAAATCATTAACTAGCCACACATAAAAAGTTATGAAGCAGATTTATCCCATGTATAAAAAGGATGTTTTAAAATCAAAAATCAGTTAATAAGCTGGGTGTGGTGGCACATGCTTATAATCCCAGCAACTTGTGAGGCTGAGGCAGGAGGATCACAGGTTGGAGACCTGATTCAACAACTTTTTGAGCTCTGTCTCAAAATGAAAAATAAAAAGGGCTGGGATAAAGAGATAAAGTACACATAGGTTTAATCTCCAGTACCACATACACACACAAAAATGTTAACACATCCTACCAGTAGAACAAAATAATAGCCATTTTAATACACACAGAATAAGTATCAGACAAAACTTCAAGAACAACACAGGATGGCCAATTTCACCACTTTCACAGTCCCAGAGTTGCTATCCAGGGTAATTATGTTGGAAAATGAAAAAAAAAAAAGGTGTTGGGATTGAAAAGGAAGTACTATCCTCGTAGGCAGATAACACAGTCATCTTATATGGAAAACTCAAAGAAGACGCACTCTCCCATGTATGCCCCACTAGAGTCATCAAACAAGCCTGAAAAGTTGCAGGACACGGAGATGAGGTACAGCCCTATTTCCATATGCTAGTGATGAACAATCCAACAACAGAATTGAGAAAATAATTTGTTACAATAGCAAAGGAATAAAGCACTTATGAGTAAACTTCACAAAAGAAATGCAAACCTTACATTTAAAAACTGCAAACCTTTCAGTTAACTCACTCAAGAGAACAGAACTGGAAACATAAAACATAAGTGAAATTCTCTCAGTACATGATGCAAAAAAGAGTAGCAAGAATTTTGAAAATGGCCTTACATTTGGAGGAATATTTTATAGACTACTTGAATTTTTTAACCTGGAGAAGAATAATCTTGGATTAGCCAAATTCTTGCTATTAGAATTACTCCAAAGTGTTTGGAAACTTACTTTGCCTAAAAATTTGGTGACATATATCAGTATATTTATGTCATAGATCTGTATAGACCATATATGTATATATGGTTACATATATAAGTATGCTAAATATTTTTTTTGATGGAACATCACAGTCTTGTGCCAAACTAAATAAAAGGCAATTTGAGTGATGTATAGTTTACCTCCTTCTATGCAACATCTCCCAATTTAGGGATCTCCACATGTTTTCTTATCTCCTTTTTTGGTCTGTTCATAAGGTCTCTGGAGGCCTAGGTTTGGAATTCACAGACATTTCCTCCTCTTTCAGTCAAATCAAAGTGTTAATGTCAATCCAGATTCAAGGGTTGGGGAAAGCAATTGATCCTCTTAGTGAAAAGAGTTGCAAAGAATTTGTGGCCATTCTAAAGCTGTCATAGTGATTTAGTTTTGTAATTTTAACCTAATTATAAAATGAAATAAGAGAGAAATAAGAAATTAAAAGGGTTGACCTTTTGAAAAATAGGAGAATATTAGAAGAAAAGGAATGAGAGGGGAGAGTAGGAAGGATGGGAAAGGGGAAGAACAACAACATGAAAT
Source organism: Marmota marmota marmota (assembly GCF_001458135.2). Lineage (NCBI taxonomy): Eukaryota > Metazoa > Chordata > Mammalia > Rodentia > Sciuridae > Marmota > Marmota marmota. Next base: position 1,992 of record NW_026006368.1, read on the forward strand.
TAACCAACTCTGTCCTGTGCACATCTGAATATACCACAATGAATTCCACTTTTATGTACAACTATAATGTACCAAATAAAAATAAATCAATAAAAAAGAAAAAAAAATAAATAAAAACTGCAAACCATTGTTGAAAAGAATTAAAAACCAAAATAAATGGGAAGACATTCCAGGTTCAGAGACCATGAGATGTGACATTGTTAAGAGGTCAACACTCCCCAAACTAACCTATAGATTCAAAGCCATCCCTGTCAGAATCCCAGATGTTTTCCTTGTAGAAATTGACAAACTGATTCTAAAATACATATGGAATCCCAAGAGATCCAGAAGAGCAAACAATGCCAAAAGAGGAGAAAAAATCAGGAGAACTCATGCTTCTTGATTTTATGACCTACTGGAAAGAAATGGCAGTGGAGATACGGATGGATGTGAGGTGAACCCTCAGGACTGCGTCAACTGATTTTTGACAAGAGTGCCAAGATCCCTCTAGGGGTGAAGTATAGTGCCTTCCTCAAATGGCCTGGGACACGCTGGATCTCCATATGCAAGAGAATGTACCTGGACTCCTACCTCCTATCATGGAGAAGAGGGGACTAATGTTAAGAGCTAACATTCTAGAGCTTTCAGAAGGGGTCTCTCTCTGATAGAGCACTTGTTTAGCATATGGTCCTAGGTTTAACACCCAGTGCCCAAAACAAAACAAAACAAAAACCTTTTAGAGGAAGACACAGGTAAAACTTCACGACCCAGGATTTAGTACAAGATTCTTTGATGTCAAAAGTATTAGCAACAAAGAAAAAAAATAGAAACATTGAATTTCACTAAAAGTAAAAACCTTCCCAGAAGTGGTGGGGCACACCTGTAATCCCAGCTACTCAGGAAGCTGGGGCAGGAAGATTGCAAGTTTGAGGTCAACCTGGACAACTTTGTGAGACTGTGTCTCAAAATAAAAAAAAACCAAAAAGGATTAGGGATATAGTTCAGTGGTAGAGCATCCCTGGTTTTAATCCCTACTACCACAAAAGGAGAGAGAGAAAAAAAAGAAGTTAAAAACCTCTGTGCTTTTAAAGAAATCACCAAGAGTGAAAAAAATCCAGAGAACAGGAGAAAATACTGGTAGATAACATATCTGACCAGAGATTTGCATCTGATTAGCCAAAGAATTCTCATAAGCCACAATCAAGGGAGGACATAGAGCCCAAATGAACAAAATGGGCCAAAGATCTAAACAGACATTTCTCCAAAGACATAGAAAGCAGAAATAACCAATAAACATAGGAAAAGGTGCCCAAGGTCATAGCCACCAGAGTCACCTGAGAAACTATCCTATACCTAAGACTGTACTTCCCAGGTCTGAGAGCACAGGCTGTGGGGGAGTGGAGAAGTCAGGACCCTCCGAGGCTGGCAGCTGACATGGAAATGGTCCAGCCACTGTGGGAATGGGCCAGACAGTCCTTCAAATCTCACAGGTACCAAGTGATCCAGCCACTCCACCATAGGCGTAGAGAGTGTGAACAGCACATCCACACAAACCCATGTGTGGAGGATCACAGCAGCAGACTGATAACAGCCATCAGTCAGGGAGAGCCCAGATGTCCACCAGAGGACAAATGGAACATAAAAGCACACTGCATCCATATGATGAGCAACATGTAGCCATGAAAAGGGACAAAGTACTGACAGATGCTCCAGAATGGATGGCCTTGAACACACACTCAAAAGAAGCCAGGCACCCACGGCCACAGCCTGTGTGATTTCATTCCTGAGATGCCTGAGTAGTCTGTGGAGGAGGAAGGGAGATTGGGTGCTGCTAGGGAGGGGCCTGGGGCCAGCATGGTGGAGGGCAGACACAGCAGATAAAGGGCTGTGTTTTCTTTCTGAGCTGATGAGAATGTTGTCAGGTAGACTGTGGTAATAGCACCCACACCTGAAACACACCATTCCCCCAAGCCTGGCTTCCAGGGATGAGTTTCAGGACATGTGGCTAACCATGTTACTAAAGCACTGAGCAAAAAACGAATGATAGCCTTAGAAAGTATTAGTTATGTAAAAAGATGAGAGCCTGTTTCCCTGGAAGAAGGGACCTCTAATTCTCAGGAATCTACTGGCCAGTAATGAAGCTGAGGTCTGTACAGAGTGTGAACTGTCCACTAGGAAATAGAGCAGGACCATGGGAGCCTCATGGGTACTGTATGGGGACTGCTATTGACATGCACTGAGGCAGAACATCTTCCCACTTTGCAGAACAAAAGCTTAGTGAACCAATAGAAACATTTACCCCTTTTGTTGGGAACAGAACCCAGGGCTCTGCACATGCCAGGCAAGTGCTCTACCCCAACAAGGATGGAGTCTATTGAACTTCATAAGCCTCCCTAGATGTCTTGTCAATCTTTGGAGTCTTTTCCTGCATATCTACTGGGAAATATTGAACAAACCAGCAGCAAGGATCACAATGGGCAGATGGAGGCCCAGCCCACCAGATCATCTGCACCAAGGCTTGTAACACCGCTGTGGTTACACAGGGTGTGTGGCTGCCTCTATAGAAGGAAGCCAAATTGCATGTCAAGGAGTGGGTAGAGAACACTGGATCACAGCATGAGGTCCAAGCCAGGGAGGGGGCACCAAGGACCCAATCCTGGTCAGCACAGGCCTTGGAACTGGCAAGCAATTAGGGCCTGGAGCTGGCCATGTCAGCAAGCAGCTATGAACCCAAGCATGTTTCTCAAGAAGAGATTGGTCACCTGGCAGGCAGAGCTCACAGCTTTGATGACACACTTCTCAAAGCTCTTGGCCACACTGTCCTTGAGGCCAGCGGCGTCCCACTGAGGGCTGCAGAAGGCAGAGATCTGGGAAAGGGGCCTCTCCTGCAAACACAGAGGCAGGTGGGTGTATGAACACCTGGTTGTTCTGACTCCCCTCCTCCCTGCCTTACACTAAGCATGTCCTCCCTGCCCTTCACAGAGGAGCATAGATGAAACCAAGTTAGACTCTTCCCATGCTGCAAAAAAAAAAAAAAAAAAA
>NW_026006369.1:0-5010 GCF_001458135.2 Marmota marmota marmota
CCAAGTAGCTTTGTTCCCTCGGAGCATTTGAAGGTACACTGTGAGCCGAAGCCAAAGACTCTCAAAGGGTGAGTGCAGACCATGCTGCCCAGCTCTGGGGCCTCCAAAGCCGCACACTGGACCACTTCAGTAAGGAAAGAGACAGTGTTGGGAAGAGTTAAGAGGGCCTGGTGCTGAGATTTGAATCCCAGCTCGGCCAGGTAATAACCATGTCCTCAGGCAAGGTCGCTTAAGCCCTGCAACTTCAGTGTCTTCAAATACAAAAGGACAAAGATGATGACTGTATTAATCCCTGGTGGGAGAGTTGCATGCCACTGAATTACTGCATGAAACTCCTAGAACACACATGGCTTGCCCTAACTAGATGTTAGCTGTTCTTCACATTGGCACTATTGGCATTATCTGGAGAGAGAACCTAAACCTGATGGGTATAAGTGGGAAGACCAGCGTAGCTGGGAGTAACTATTAGATTTCTGCCCCTGAGTACTTTAGTGTGTTGGGATTTGGAGTTTCTGAGAAAGAGCATACCTCCATATTCTGTTCTCTTGGAAGGGGAGAACATAAAGTTTAGAAATCATTCTGGCCTCGAGCCTGCATTATTCTCCTAAGCTAAGAGGAAATTCAGTTCTTTGAGTTTTTTTACAATCCTCCTCAGAAAATGTGTCTATATCTATGCTCTGATTGTTAGCACAGAAGACCAAAAGAAGACTTGGAAATCAAAAGCTACATATTTGGAATGTTCTATGCCATTCCGGCAAGAATTACAACATATTGTCTTATTCCTTATGAATCAAATACAAGCTTTCATTTGGATATTGCTCTTCAAATTTCAATGAAGAATAGTTAAAGGAATTAGGGAGAATTTTTCTATATTCTACAAGAGTACAAGTCCAAATGAAGGAAAATTGTTACCTGATTCAGTTCAGGTGCACAAGAAAAGTGCCTGATTGCAGGCAGAGCCTGAGTTCAGCAGCTGCAGTCACAGATATGGCACCAGTAGACCCCATGAGGCTCCCAGTGCTGGGCCAGATGGGTAACTACAGAAAGGGACTCAAGAGTGTGGGAGAAGGGAAAAGGAACACGGCGAGCAATGGAAACAGAACAGCAAGGCTCTTTGGGCTTTTTCAGACTCTAAACCCAGAACTACCATGGCCAAGCCACTAGTCAGAAGTCACTGACCTTGACAGGTGGGTTCTGGAGATGACCAGTTTCCAAGTGGGCCACATCTTGTTTTACCATCTCCAAGTAGCTTTGTTCCCACGGAGCATTTGAAGGTACACTGTGAGCCGAAGCTGAAGGTTCCCAGAGGGTGAGTGCAGTCCATGCTGCCCAGATCTGGGGCCTCCAAAGCCTCACACTGGACCACTTCAGTGAGGAAAGAGTCAGTTTTGGGAAGGGTTAAGAGGGCCTGCTGCCTGGGTTTGAATCCCAGCTCAGCCAGTTGACAACCCTGTGTCTTCAAGCAAGATCACTGAAAGCCTGCAACCTCAGTTTCTTCATGTTTAAATGGTTAATGATGATAAGTGTATTAACTTCATGGAGTTGGTAGGAGCTACATGTTATTTGATAACTATAAGTCAAAACCCTAGAACAGATCCTGGCTCTTCAGAAGTCCTACCTAAATATTCACTAATCTTCACATTGTATCATTGGCATTATCTGGGGAGAGAATTTAAACCCAGACCAGTTCAAGTGGGAGAGAAGGCCTTGGCTGGGGAACAACTGTCACACCAGAGCCTGAATACACTGGAGTATTGGGGGTCAGAAATCCAGAGCAAACAGGGATCTGCATAAGCAGACTTCTTGGAAGGGGCGTGGTAAAACTCTGGGAACCCTCCTGCCCTCTGTTCTGTTGTTGTAGGTCCACTGCAGAAGTTTAGCTCACTGACTTCTGACTACCTTTTCCAGAAACAGAAGATCAGACTCAGACTTGGAAACCACAACCTGTACATTTCATGCCCTTTCATGGCCCGTGAAAAATGTGGTGTGTCTCATGTCTTATTCCTTATGATCAACATAGAGCCCTCCTTCTGACCTCCTCCTGAGATTTCAGTGAAAATTGGTTTCCAGCAATGAGGAGGATTTTTCTATTTTCCACATTCAGTACAAGTCTGAATCAAAGGAAATTAAATGGTCCAATTCAATTCAGGTGCACACAAAAGTGCCTAATGTATTCCAGGCACAACCTGACTCCCAGAGATGCAACCAGGAATAAGGCAGTTGTTGATCTTAAAGAAGCTTTCAGTGTGACTCTCAACGAGCATGGGAACAATGAGAATAAATACATGGAGAAGATGGAGCACAGATGAGCAAGACTCTTCTGCACTTTCTCAGACTGTAAACCCAGGGCTATCATGATATAGTATTTAGTTGGAAGTTACTCACCTTGACAGGTTGGTTCTGTAGAGGACCAGTTTCCAGATGGCCCACAACTTATTTTATCAAGACCAAATAAGCTTGTTCCCTCAAAACATGCAAAGTCACACTGTGAGCTGAAGCTGAAGTCTCCCAAAGGGTGATTACAGATCATGGTACCCATCACTGGAGCCTCCAAGGCTTCACACTGGACCACTTCAATAAGGAAAGAGACAGTATTGGGAAGGGTTAAGAGCCCAGTGTCTGGACGTGAATCCAAGGTCTCCACTTGATAACCATGTGCCTAGTTTGCTATCCAAGAAAATATTTCTGGAAGGAATGATTCCTGGACTATGTTTTGAAGATGAACAATAGTGTCAGCCACATGTTAAACATGATAACGAACCCTTGAGAAAATTCAATGATAAAAAACACACTTGGCAAATGGAAAAACACAAGTATTTTGATGTTACTTGAAGGAAAGAGGTGACAGGGAATGATGTCTGATGTGATTAGGAAGAAATATAGGAACTCAGATTAAATACTCTTCACTTTTTTTGTTAATATAATGAGGACCAAGATCAAGTTTATGTTAGGTCTTGAGGGGCTTTGATTTCATCTGTAGGACAAGTGTTAAGCACAAATATTAGGGTGGATGGTCACACATGTAGGCTATATTTAATTATTTTTTAATTGTCAGCAGGCATGAGCAATATATTTGAGGGAAGCAAATTTAAAGGTATGGATCACATCTAGAAGAATATGTCAATCATTTAGAAGAAAGACAATGTGGGCAGTGACAGAGTTGACAACAGGACACAAACTGGAGAAAATCATAATTTCTGAATATTGATAATGGATTACCTTGCATACATGTTGGGGGAAGGTGAGACTGTCACAGCAGTGCCTATGAGCATGGTAGCTCTATAGGCAGATAAAGAGTGCATAAAGGAAAGATGGCTGGGACAATTGACTTGATATTCTTTTGGATATCCCCAAGGAAATCCTTCACATATTTGGAGTTGAGGGATCAAGACAGATTTTTCAGTCCAAAGAGAAATCTGTGGGTCCACAAAAGTAAGAAAGTTTGACAGGACATAAAAAGCCATAGGAAAAGATGGAAGTTGATGTTAATAGTGTTAAAGAGCTGGGATTCCTGCCTATGTAGGAACCCAGACGAGTGATGTTATGTTGAAACAGAAACAGAAAAGAAAGGCATGATGGAAAGCAAGACAAAAAAAAAAAAAAACCTAAATGTTTGAAAGGAGAGGAATGGGAATACACTTATATAAGGTTTAAAAAATAAAGTTTCAGAATAGGAGTAAAATTTTAGGTAGCAGTCTTGGCTCAGAGATTAAGAAAAATGAGTTGGATCTATTCCAGTCAGTTGACATCGGAATCCACTTTGGCTTTAAGTTATTATTCTTTACAAATATTGCTTTTGTCAATAATTTTCTATTCTATACATCAGACACTTAAAACTTATTCTGAAACTACCAACATCAGTCAAAGTATCGCGTGTCTCCTTCAGTAGTGGGTGACAGGGTCAAGGCCTGGCTTTAACCTGTGTGTTCCCTCCTGTCCATTTCCACCTCCTTGCCTCTGAGTGACTGACAAAGACCAGGAAGAGCCTCTCCATCGCCCACCATGTGCTTCCGGGTTAACTGCCCACTTACCGAGGAAGACGCTAAGGAGCCTCTCACTGCAGATAAGGCTGGGCTCCTTCGCCAGCAGTTCCAGGCCCTGGGCTCACTGCAGCTTGTCTCCCTCACACTCAATTGTGAACAGATAAGATTTCCCTTAACTAACCAAAAATCCTTTACGGGAAGGTTTTATGACAGATCTTCCATTGTGTTCTCCTGAAATACTTAGCCCAAGTGAACATGGAGAATTTGCTGTTACACATCTCTGACATAAGCTATGTATCATCATGGACTTTTCTTCTGGCTTTCCCTGTCATCACTTTATAAAAAAGTGAGATTACCTTCTGGGTAACTCTCTCTCCTAAGGGTGAACTGTACAGTTTCTTTCAGACTAAAGAACTCTAATTAATTCATTAAGCTCATCAGTTTGTGAGCTCCCTGAGAGCAGGAATCGATCTCCCCTGACTCCTTACATTAGCGCTCAATACACACCTGTTTCTTGTAGAAATCAGAAACACCTGTGAAGTGAATTGAACCTTACACTGACATGTGGAATCTTTGCATAAAGATGACACCTTGCAAAACTATAACTTCTGATCACAACTTCCCATTTCTCAGGATGGCTAGTATCATTTGGTCCCAATCAGCTTCCATCATAAGCTACAGTGAGTCTTGTTACTTGCAAAGGAGTGAAGGGGCTTACCAAACTGACACTGGGGCCCATAGTGTCCAGCATCACAGTCACAGGTGTAATTGTTGATGGTTTCCACACATTCTCCGTGGCCACTGCATGACCAAGGCTGGCAAGAAGCTTTAAGAGGGTCAGAGAAACAGTGTCTCAATTGATTGCCTTTTAGGATTAATAGATATTTCTTTTGTCATAGGTAACTGTTTATCTGCACTATTTTAATAAGCAGGAAAGGTTTATTTATATGTTCAAAGCACTTTTGCATAAAAATCACATGCAAAATTTCAGTTTATAAAATATGCTAGGCATACATCCCAGGACACG
>NW_026006370.1:0-5009 GCF_001458135.2 Marmota marmota marmota
ACAGCCGAAGGGAGGGGGCCCAGCAAACTTCCAGCTGACAGCAAACTTCCAGCTGCCAGCTGATGATTGGCTCACAGCGGCCCCAGCAAACTTCTAGCTGCCAACTGATTGGCTCCTCTGCGGTGATGCTCATTGGGCTGTTTCCCCACCCTTTCAGACCACAGAGCTGCTCATTGGGGGACTTTTTTTGGCTCTGCCCACACGACCCAGCCAATCAGCCTCAAGAGCAGGAGGAGTGGGGGAGGTGGAGAGGCTTGTGGGAAGCCGGTGGTGGCAGTTGGGCTCTGAGGGTTTTTCCTGAGGAGCTGTGTGGTGCGGTGTGTGTGTTCTAAAAATAAAGTTCATTTCCTTTGACAAGTGGCTCCTGAATTGTGCCCAGCCAGACTGTGGCACAGTACCACATAAAAATAAAGATATTGTGGGGCTGGGATTGTGGCTCAGCGGTAGAGCACTAGCCTAGCACCGGGGGGGGGGGTTTATCCTCAGCACCACATAAAAATAAAGGCGTTGTGTTATGTCCATCTACACCAAAAAAATAAATATTAAAAAAAATAAAGATATTGTGCCTATAAGGTCATTGCTTAGCATCTAGATGGCCATCTTAAGTGACAGCTGCCATTTTAAGGAAAATGTTTCTCTTTCTCTTCCAAGGGCCTTTCTGAGAAAGGCTCACCACTCCCTTGTACAAGCCCAACCTTTAACCAACAGCATTAGGACCCACCCAGCTCTAATCACTGAGCCTGCCCCATAAAAGTCGAGGAACCCAAGCCTGTATTTGCCTTTCTCCATCTATGGAGAGATGGCCTTTATTTGTCAGCTCTGACAAATAAACTCTCATGTGTAGCTCTTTGTCAGATCTTTCACAGACAGAAAAGCAGCTTGGATCCTGTGCTTCAAGTCCCACCATGTATATCAAAGAGTTTCAATATCTGACTCAATCATATGATATGACCTTCCAAGATGTCCATATGACCTTGTCTAATACCCTCCTGCCCGAGGAGCTCAGGTGAGTTTGGGGGCAAGCCAAAAATTATGCTGATGAGGTACATCAGACATCCCCTGCCCATCCAATTGGCACTGAAGTGGTCCCTGATTGGGACCCCAGTTGGGATTATAATTCGCCTAGTGGAGTAACTAGTAGAAACCAATTCATTACTTCCCTCATTGCAGGACTTAGAAAGGCAGCCCATAAGGCTATCAATTATGAAAAGCTCCAGGAAATCATTCAACACAAGAATGAAAACCCTTCAGCATTTTACACCACCGGACCAAGGCTTTATTACAATATACTAATCTGGACCTTGAGACTCCAGATGGGAGACAACTACGAACAACCTACTTTTTCTCCCAGAGTTTCCCCAATATTAAGGCCAAACTAAGGTGCCTTGAGATGGGGCCCCTAACTCCCCAAGCTGAGGTTCTGGGAGTGGCCTTTAAGGTGTATAATGAGGGAGATCAGAAGGCCCAGAAGCAGAAATATCACATGCTCGCTCAAGCCGTCTGTCCAGCCTCAGCATCTGTCTCTGGTTCCACCGGTCAGTGGAAGGGTCCCTTGGGACTACCTAGATCCTGTTTTAAATGTGGTCAGATGGGTCACTGGGCTCTTACATATCCCCAATGCCATTGTCCTCAATGCCATCAGGAGGCACACTGGGTCATTCACTGTCCCGAGCTCATAGCTGACCCTGGCCACCCAGCCCTTCTGGTTCTGCTTTTCAATTCTTAGGACTGACTACAGGGGACGGATGAGGCCCAGGTCCCCATCACCCGACCACTACCATCACTCTTTGGGAACCCATGGTAACTGCGTATTTCAGGTAGGTCTGTCTCCTTCCTCCTAGACACCAGGGTGACATATTCAGTCCTCAAGGAGTGCTGGGGCCAACTACTCGTTCTATGACCTCTATTGTAGGCGTAGAGGGTAAACCCTACCAACCCTTATAGACACCTAGCCTTGTTGGTGCTTTTGGCGCTCTAATTTTTGCTCACTCCTCTTTGGCCATCCCACAGTGCCCTGTTCCCCTCATGAGAAGGGACATCCTCACAAAGTTGAGGCCTACGCTTTCCTTCTCCCCTCATATATGCTTCCATCCAGACTCGCCTGCCGCTCCCCTGATCCTCACCCTAACCTTAGGACCATCCCCTATTCCGTCTGCCAGTGCCTCCCCATTATCCACTTCTGAGGTGGACCCTAGTGTCTGGGATGTTTGAAGTCCTTCTATCACCTCACACCACAAGCCCATTCACATTTGTCTCAAAGACCCCCTCCATTTTTCTGGCCCAATCAAAATACCTACTCTTCTGATAAAAACTCTTAGGCTTACAGCCTATCATTCGAGACCTCTTGCAAAAGAGATTCCTTAGACCTACTAATTTCCCTTATAACACCCCCATCTTGGCAGTAAAAAAGCCTAACAGTTCCTACCACTTGGTTCAAGACCTCCCTTCCATCAACTCTGTGGTCATCCCAATCCATCCCGTGGTAACCAATCCTTATACCCTTCTCTCCTCCATTCCTTCCAGGACCTCTTACTGCTCAGTAGTAGACCTGAAAAATGCCATCTTTTCTATTCCCCTCCATTCTGACTCTCAAAACATGTTGCCTTTACATGAACAGACCCTGAGTCTTATAACTCCACTCAGCTGATGTGGACAGTTCTCCCCCAAGGGTTCTAAGACAGCCCTCATATATTTGGACAGGCCTTGGCTAAGGACCATCCTCCAACAGCTACTCTACCCGCCACCCTCTGTCTTGGTAGTCCCCCGATGGACTCTTCCCCACCTGACAATCAACAGATGCTTACCTTCCTTCACAACCTCTTTCACCCTAACACCACATCTTTAAAACAACTTCTCACTTCACACCTGAAATTCTTCAATTTCTACAAGGACCTATAATTTCTCTCTACCCTCTCTGCCTCCTGTGAAATATGACAAAAAATCCCACCTCCAATCTCCACCCACCTGCCTTCCCTTTACACCAGGCAATAGGATATCTCCCTTGCTCTGACTGGTAGCAGTACGAATTTCTCTTGGTACTTGTTGACACCTTCTCAGGATGGGTTGAGGCTTTTCCTTCCACCAGTAAATGTGTCCCTATGGTGGCCAGCATCCTTGTTGAACTCATTCTTCCCTGATTTGACCTCCCCTCCTTGCTCCAGTCTGATAATAGTCCTGAATTTTCTTCCAAAATTTCACAGTCTGTAGCTAAGGCACTCAACATCTCCTGGAATTTTCATATCCCCTACCATCCCCAATCTTCTGCCAAGGTAGAACATAACAACCAGACCTTGAAGAACATTCTCACTAAACTATCCCTTGAATACATTTAGATTGAACTGAACCCCTTCCCTTGGTTCTTCTTAGGTTATGAGCCCTCCCAAAGAAGCCACTCGACATCTCCCTTTTGAGCTTGTATATGTATGGCCTATCTCCCTTCTCAGCTCACCACCCTCTGATTCTCCAGTACCTCTTGCTCCTCATCTATTCTGGACCCTTCTTGTATACATTAGAAACCTTCTTTGGCAATACAGCAATGCTGTTCTGGCAAAACCTAGTTCTGCCACTTCCCCTTCTCCCACTCTGTCTCCTGGTGACCTGGTACTTTTTAGCCACACCCCAACAGGCTCCCCTCCACCTCTCAACTCTGAAAAATGAACTGGACCCTATTGGATCATTCTTATCACTCTGTCAGTGGCACACCTTGAGGGCATCCATATTGGGTTCATAATTCCTATTGAAAGCAGTCCTCTTCACCCCTTTATGCAGTGACACCCACAGGCCCTCTCAAGCTACATTTCTCCAAGGTCAGAACCCCCAGTCTTCCTCTGGGCTCTGAGGGCCACAAAGACACTGCAGAACCATGAGTACCATCCTTCCCTTTTTTCATTTTTGTCCTCCTCCCTTATTCTTCACTTACCTCTCAGGGATACTATACCAGGAATTATCATTCCAATTTCAAGGAGATTTTCAGCAACTTGCTGAAACCATACTAACTATACAATCCCAGCTTGATTCTTTAGCTGCTGTGGTTCTGCAGAATCGAAGGGGACTTGGTCTTCTTATGGCTGAAAAAGGCAGAGTTTGCCTGTACCTACAGAAGGAATGCTATTTTTATGTCAATCCATCTGGAATATTAAAGAACAAGATAAAACAACTGCAACAGAACCTTGAACATCAGAAACAACAGCTCGCCTCTGCTGAAGGATGGCAGTCATGTAACCCGCTTCTCCAGTGGGCACTTCCTTTCCTGACCCTTCTCCTTGTCATAGGCCTTCTCTTAATGCTTGCCCCCTGCATCATTAGATTGGTTCAAGACAAGATCCAAAAAATCTCTAATCAAACTATAAACCAGATTTTGTTACTGGAATACCAATCCTTCACCAAAAACTGGGGCACTGGGGAGAGCATTCCACCAGCACTCAACCTCTGTCAGTTCCAATGACATCCTTTACCCATAATGACGGATTCAAATGCCAACCTTTCTTAGCCAGAAGCAGTTATATAAGATTAACCTACATCCCTATTCCCTAAGGGGCCCAATAAAAACATAAAAGGGGGGAATATAAGGTTCTTGCTTAACATCTAGATGGCCATCTTAAGTGACAGCACCATTTTAAGAAAAAAAGTTTTGCTTTTCCACCCAAGGGCCTTTCTGTGAAAAGCTCATTACTCCTTCATTCCAACCCAACCCTTAACCACCTGCATTAGGACCGTCTTGCCTCTGATTCCCAAGCCTCCCCCATAAAAGTCCCAGAATCCAAGCCTGCATTGCCTCTCTCTCCTATAGAGAGATGGCCTTTATTTGTCAGCTCTGAAAAACAAAATCTACTGTGTATCTCTGTCTGGTCTCCATCTTTCTTTTCTCACTTACATGTATCTTGCTTTCCATTCACAAAGTTAATGGCACATTATATTTTCATAGTACCACTACTATAACTTAACAAGGATAAAATTAAAAACTACACTTTCCCTTTGTTTCAACAAATGTTGGCATATATATATATATA
>NW_026006371.1:0-5006 GCF_001458135.2 Marmota marmota marmota
GGGGGGGGGGAGAAGAAGAAACAAACAAGTGCTCTACTGTTATAGACTGAATAATGTCCCTTCAAAATTTTTATGTTGAAGTATTAACCCCCATGTAACTATATTTGAATATAGAACTTTACAGAGGTAAGTAAGATCTTAAGAATGGGGCCTAAACTGGTAGGACTACTGTCCTTAGAGAAAGAAAATGAGACACCAGAGACTTCTAAGACACTAAGTCCATATGAAGAGACATTAAGAATGCAGGTAGGGGCTAGGGATGTGGCTCAAGTGGTAGCGTGCTTGCCTAGCATGCGTGAGGCACTGCACCACGTTAAAAAAAAAATAAAGATACTGAGTCCACCTAAAACTAAAAAAATTTAAAATAAAAAAGAATGCAGGTAGCAAGTCAGCAGAAGCCTCACCAAACACTAACCCTGCTGGAACTTAACCTTCACTTCTAGGCTTCAGAACTGAGAAAATGAATTTGTGTTGTTTAAGCCACCCAGTCTGTGGTATTTTGTTATGGCAACCTGAGCAGACTAATATATCCACCCAGTGGTATTTTGTCAGACTGAGCTTTATCAGCCTGAAAGGTGAGTATACTACAGATGAGAATTTGTGAATAATTCCAATGATATCATACTTTAAGGTGTTCAAAAATAATATACAGAAAAGTACTGGTTTCCTAAAGCAGGCAGCATTTTGGCTCGGAAATGACATAACAGCAGTGTTGCAATGATTATCCAAATTCAAGAACCATAAACTTTAGGTCAAAGGAAAGAAGTCTTAGTGACATGGCAAGAACTTGATAAAGCTTAACAAACCAAAACCAATTAGACTTAAGTTAACTGTAAGTCTGTATTCAACGAGGAAATGGAAGGACAGCCAACTAAGAAAAAGCAATATTGGGAACAAAAAAATATATGTGGAAAGAATAATTACAAAAGCAAATGAACAACTGAGAAACATGAATGTGTACAGAGGAAACCTTGAACACTTCTGGAAACTTTTCTGTAAGTTTAAAATTATTTCAAAAACAATTTTTAACTCTAAAAAGGAAAGAAATGTTAGCATGAAAATTAACTATTCTTGGCTTCTTTTTATGAAAGTGTCATAAAAAGCAGGTTTATAGATAAAATCCATCCTTGAAGCCATGTACTCTCAGTACAATGATGTAGGGAAGATACTAGACTTCTCCAAGGCATGTTTTCCCCATCTGCACAATGCGATAACACTTCATAAGGTGAAGAGAAATAACATGAAAGCATACTTACACTGCCTGGCCTGTATATAGAAATGAGGGAATGGCTATAAATAACTCAAAATGTTCAAAAAGAAAGATCTCTCTTCTGACTAAGGTAATTGGAAATAGTTTCATAAAGATGGTGGGTCTTCTTTTTCTGAAGGATAGATAGGATTTCAGCAGTTGAGGCAAAGAGAAAATTTCACAAAACAGAAGTACAAAATAAAAGCACAGAAATGAGAAGGTAGAAGGAGAAATAGCAGTACGTATTGTTTTTTAGAGCAGTCATTCTTTAAAACCAGTAGGCAGAAAAGAAAACTAAAACAATGCCAGAAACTCTTTCTTCCTTTTTTCCTTAAATTGAATTCACAAATGCCTCCAATAATTTCTATCACCATATATTTAGTTCACTTATGCCTTTGAAATGTTCTTCCCTTTTAGGAAGCAAAAGATAATAAATGTAAAAGCACTCAACTGATTTCCAATCATAACCACCATCAAGTTCTCCTTATGTCTTTTCAAAAATTGGTTATAACTATATGCATCTCCTTTTGTTTTCTATGACACACTGATATGCTAATTATGTACAGTTCTGCACTTAGCTTCAACTCTGGACAACTTTGTCTATCAATCCTACAGAGCTTTCAACTAACATAGTAACTAATTTTTAAACTATGGTTACTAATATCATAACTAATTTTTACAGACCCTAGACATGACTGGCAATTTTCTTCTATGACAAACAATGCTATAACACATATTTTCTGTGCATTTATGCATATTTGTGCATAATAGCCATGAATAAATTCTAACACTGACACCAAATGTATGTGCATTTACAGTTTTGAAACTGTCAAGCTATTCTTTAAAATGCTGCATGCTGTACCAGGGTAGGTACCTGTTCTCCCCATCACACAATAACAAAGAATTTACAACTCAACTTTTACATATTCAACAATGTACACAAAAAAATACACTTCGCATGAGAACTATTTTCATACTAATATTACTAAGTTGTCAAATGTCCTTTTCACTTTCACTCTTACAAGTTTTTCAAAGACTTCATGATGTATGATGACATCATCATTCTGACATTCAATGGAATGTGCTTGTGTATGCCCGTGTTGTGTAATTTTGTTTTAATTTCAAACAAAATAAATGTTAAGAGATAACAACAACAACAACAAAAAAAAAATCCAAGCAAAAGTTCTTTGGAATTTTCATTAAGAATAAAAAGAAATTCTGAAACCAAAGAATCTGAGAACCATTGGTCTAAATAATCTTTTGTCTTGTTAAGAAAAAAGAAAAAGTCCTTTGATTTTCAAATGACAGTCAAAACAGAGATTAAGAAAACTCAATATTTTCAAAATATTCTGTCTTCTTGGTCAAGAATTAAATATGCATTTCCATTTTATCTCTTTTAATGCAATAATGAATGTGAACTTTCCTTCCCTTATATTCTATTATTGTTTATACACAAGAAAATGATTCGTTACCATATTATGCAAACCACTGAATTAAATCTGCTACTGAAATCTGTTTTGAAATTTTCACAGCTGACACTCTTAATATTTAATATTTCAAACATTTATAAATTTTACCTTCTCTATTCTTACATTTTTCTCCTATTTCACTGCCCTATTAACTCATACTTCCAAAACAATGTTAAGCAAGAAAGGTACTTGTTGGTGTGTCTTATTTCTGATTCTGATTTGTTTAGTGCTTTGCCACCAAGCATGATTCTGAATTTTTTCTAAAGGCCAGATTTATGACATAAAATTTACATACGATAAAATTTACTATGTAAAAGGCTTTCTGAATTCTGACACAGTCATACATACTACTACAATTTACCTTTTTGTCACTTCAAATATCGGATCCCCTTCCAGGAAACCTACTTCTTCCAAACCCAATCACTAATTTTGTCCCTATAGTTTTGCATTTTCCAGAATATAAATAAATGGAACTATATAATATACAGCCTTTTAAGTGTGGCTTCCTTCACTTACTATAATACATCTGAGATCCATCATGCTGTTGCATGTACCTTTTCTAGATGAATACTATTCTGTTGTATGATTGTTCTATAATTTATCTCGTCACTGGCTAATGGACATTTGGGGTTTCAGAACTACTGCTGTGTTGCAGTTACTATTTGAGGTTTTAATTTTTTAAATATATTTTTAGCTGTAGATGGACACAATATCTTTCTTTTATTTATTTTTATGTGGTGCTGAGGATCAAACCCAGGGCCTCACACTTGCTAGGCAGGTGCTCCACCACTGAGCCACAACCCCAGCACCCCCCCCCAGCTATTTTTTTAAAAAAAGGAAAGAAATCACACCTAAGTACCATCCACTCACACCTATGCAGTTGAGGAGGTAGCTCTTCGGTAGAACACTTGGCAAGCATGCATAAGGCCCTAGATTTAATACTCAATACCCCAAAAAAATAATATAAAATAAAATGAAATCTGAAATATGTGTTGAGTTACAACAAATGTCTTTTGGGCAGTTGTTTTTCTTTGTTGAGTTACAACAAATGTCTTTTGGGCAGTTGTTTTTCTTCTTTGAATTATTAAATACAGTTGACTTATAATAATGGATCCTTGATTTCTTATTTAATTAGTCATTGTATAGCACCCTTTTGCAATTACATCTGCTAATGCTTTCTTAAACATTTCTACACCAGTATCCATAACTAATACTGATTATAGCTTCTTCACTTTGGAGAAAAAAGGGGTATTATATTTATCATGTTGAAGGCTTCTAGAAAAACATATGGGTATGATTCTAAGTTTATGACTTCTAGAAGAGGCAAACTATGGAAACAAAAAAAAAGATCAATGGTTGCTAGGGGATTAGGGGGAAGAAGGAATGAATAGGTGGAACACAGAGGATTTGGGGGACAGGAAAATTATGAGATTCAATAATGGTTGATGTTACATTTGCTGAAACCCACAGAACATATGCAGAAGCCACAGAATATACAACACCAAGAATAAACCCCAACATAAACTACATACAGGCTTTGGGTGGTAAGGATGTATCAATGTTGGTTCATCACCTTTGTTAGTCTGTTTGGGCTGCTCTAACAAAATACCAGAGACTGGATAGCTCATAAACAACAGAAATTTATTTCTCACGGTTCTGAGGCTGGGCAGTCCAAGATCAAGGCACTTCAGTAGACTGAAGTGTCTGATGAGGGCCTATGTCCCGATTCACATACAGCCATGCTCTTGTGCTCTTGCTGTCTTCACATAGCAGAAGGCAAAAGGGAGCTCTCCAGGGTCTCTTTTATAAAGGCACTAATCCCATTCACGAGGGCTCCACTTTCAGAACCTAATCACCTCCTAAAGTCCAAACCTTTAAACATCATATCGGGGATTACGTCTTCTCAATAACATGCACCTCAAGGGAGACACATTCAGTTTTAGCAACTGTAACTAATGAACCACTTTGGTGCAGGATCCTAATGGTAAGGGAAGCTGCATATTTGTGAGGGAAGGATTAGATATAGACTATGAAATTACCATTCTAATTTGCTATGAACCTAAAAGCCTTCTTAAAAATAAATCTGTCATGATAAAAATCTTTGAGTGTTTCCCTGACCATGGCTAACAACAATTGCAGATGAATATCATTTTGGATGAGATAAGCAAATTTTAATAACTGACGAAATGGACATGAGGGAGAAAGTACAAAAATCTTCTTTTGAAAAAAACAATATATTTCAGTTTTACCATCAGGGACTTTTTTTTTTTTAATCTTGTTTTATTTAT
>NW_026006372.1:0-5006 GCF_001458135.2 Marmota marmota marmota
TAGCAGAGGATAGGAAAGGCAGCAGAATACAACAGACACTAGTATGGCAATATGTAAATCAATGGATGTGTAACTGATGTGATTCTGCAATCTGTATAAGGGGTAAAAACGGGAGTTCATAACCCACTTGAATCAAAGTGTGAAATATGATATATCAAGAACTATGTAATGTTTTGAACAACCAACAATAAAAATTTAAAAAAAAGAAGAAAATCGTGCCTTTAACATACAGCCTTCTGATATCAAGGAAAGAAAGTTCCCTTTGTTGCTGCTCAACTTAGTTTAGCTGCCCAGAGCTATTGCTAAGTCACCTAAAATGGCAACACAGGAGAATCTGCACTCCAGGGAAGATATCTGGTAATTCATATTAATATTGGTGATTATGAAACGTGGATATTTAGTCAGTATGCCCTAAAAGTGGATTTTACAGGAGGCCCCACTGACCAAAATGCCCATCAGAGACCAATATCTCTCCAGCAATATGCGGTGTGAATAAAATCTCAAATATCCACCATCAGAGTCCCAAGGTCAGCCAAGGTTAAACCCTAACTACTATAATTTCCAATTTAAAACTTTGCACCAACCAACTACAGGAATATACAATTTTTCAGCAATTTCCAGTCCATCCCACCCTGTGGGAGGCTGCCACGTCATGTGACCAGCATTTTTCTTTCCTGATTGGTGAGGCTTTTCCCATGATCTGGCCACATCAAAGTGGCTATGGACAGTGGCCCATTATTGTAGGTCGTAAAAATGTCACCAAATGTGTCTTCATGCATCAGTATACCTTCATACGGCCCCAGGAGTCAAGTTACCTTACCTGTCTTTGTAACCCCACCCCTCTTGATCTTTATTGGATGGAAATTCTAAAGTATGAGAGTCCCCTGAATAAAAGACCACTCCTGAACATGCTTTCTATCTCTCGCCAGCCTCTTATGACATTCCTCACGCTCCCTTAGGGGAGCTTGAGGACTAGGGCAAAGGAGCCATCCTGGGGCTTGAATTAAAGGTAAATTGTTTGTTTGTGTTTTATTTAATACCTTAGGAAATTCACTCGATGGAACTTAGTTTAGCTGCCCACTCTGGTTGGGGGCAGTACCACCCTATAATAGGAGATTTGAAGCTTAGGGCTACTCCTAGCCACAGTGGTTGGCAGCTAGGTGAGAAACATAAAGACATTGAATTTAACAATCTTTGGTCCTTTATTCAAAGGTCACAGAGACAAAAATAAAAGTGAAGAATACAAATCCATTCCTGACAACAGTTTTGACCACATCAGCAGATCAAATATTTTATTTCTCACTAAGGTTTTGTCTATGTTTCTCCTTTTTCTCATCTCTTTCTTTTATTTATTTCCCCACAATCTGAACATTTTTTACTCTTTTTTTTTAATTCTAAGTTTTCAAAAGTTTTTCAAATACTATTGCATTATATTTCGTTAATGTTTTTTTCTTTTTCCATTCTGCAAGATTTGGTGTTGCTCTTGGGGCGGGGTTCACTGTACAAATAGGCTTAAGATGCTTTTTCTTATAACTTTAATTTCATTTCAAATTGCTTTCTTTTGTATTTGTTTATTACTAAGCCTCTGTTTGACTTAAGTGGGGTATAATTATACACGGTTTTTAGCTGTTTCGGTCTTATATTTTATTATTTGCTTGTATATTGACTTTTGTCTCTCTTATTTCCCCTTTTTCACTCTTTTCCAACACAAATGACCAAGTTTTCCTTCTCTCCCTTTCTCTCTTTTTTGATTGCTTTTACTTATTTTTTTACTTTCTTCTTTTTTTATTTGTTTTGATTAGTTATAAATGATAATAAAATACACTTTGACACTTCATACATAAGTGCAGTATTCTTTCTCATTCTTTGGGTTGTACATGATATAGAATACTCTTCTTTCTTTAAAGCCAAAATCTGCTCCCTATTTCCTGATCCTTCCCTGTTCATTTTTTAATTGCCTTCTTACCCTCTCTTCATTTAAGGAACTGTAAGTACTCTAATAGAATTATATAATGTATGTAATTACTACCCTATTCATTTTGTTGTGACTATTAATAAAGTGGACAACATGGTAGAGACGTCTGATCTAGTTCACAGATCTAGTTCACAGTCTGATCAAGTTTTATTTTTGATTAAATGCTGACCAAAACTTTTCTATATAGGAGGCAATTAGTGTTAGAGATGTCAAAGTAGATTTTGCACATTTATCTTCATACTGTACATCTGTTGCTAACCTTAATACTATTCCTGACTCGTCCTGCCTCTAAGAGAGGATAGAACGTGATTGGGATTCTTCAACTTCACAGAGTAGAGATTCAGCCTCACCTGAACCTCAACATTACTTCAACACATAGAAAAGGGAAACAAAAACTCCAAACAGCAACCAGGCCACAAGAAGAAACAAATGAGGGAGACTTCAGGTCCAACCCCTGGATATCTACTCATATAACAAATAAAGAGAGATATCCAAGAACAATTGATGGGTAAGTCCAAGTCCTCCATAAACAAGATGAAACAAGCAAAAGAAAATCTCCCTCAAAATTTATAATCCCCCTAAAAGCATACCACAGATATGGAAGTGGATGAAATTCCAGAGAAAGACTATTAAAAATGATTATAAAAATGTTCCCAAATAAATGAGTTTTAATTCTATACTGAATTGAAACAATATCTAAAGAATGAATTAAGAGAACAAATACAAAAGATAAAAGACAATTTGAATTAACAAATAGAGATAAATAGAAACTAAGCAGAACTCCTGCAAATGAAAGACACAATAAATCAAATTAAAATTCTCTTGAAAGTATCACCAATAGATTAGTTCACATAGAAAATAGAACTTCAGATATTCAAGACAGATCTTCAGACCTTGAAGACAGAGTATATGAACAACAATATTTAGTATACAATAAATGTGAAAAATAAAAGAAAACAGAAAAACAAAACCAGAATATATAAGAACTCTGAGACATCATCAAGAGAACAAATCTTAGAGTCATTGGAATAGAAAGAACATGGAGATAAAGACTAAAGGCATTCATAACATTTCCAATGAGATAGTTAAAGAAAAAAAATAATAAGAAATGAGGTAAACATCCACCTTTAGGAGGCATGTAAGACCCTACATAGACAAGATCAGAAAAGAGTTCTATAAGACATATCATAATAAAAATGCTAACATATAAAATAAGGAAATGATCTTAAAAGCTGCAAGACCAAAATATCAGGTCACATTCAGAGTCATGCCAATTAGGTTTATTCCTGAATTCTCAGCTCAGAACCTAAAATCAAGGAGAGTGTGTAAAGTGATATTCTAAGCTCTAAAAGAAAACAATTGCCAGTCAAGATGGCTATATATAGCAAACCTGTCTTTCAAAATTGGTGAGGAAATAAATTTTTTTCATAACAAGGATAAGTAAAAAGAATTCATTATCACCAAGCCAGTACTATAAGGAATAATCAAAGATAGACTGCACAAGGAGATACCCCAAAATAAACCCCAAAGCTCACAAATAGATGAAGATCACTAGAAGAACAAGCAACTAAATTAAAATAAGACAGAATTAATTAAATGATTTTTTAAGATCAGAAAATTATAAACATATTAATACTGAATATAAATTGTCTCAACTCCCCAATTGAAAGATTATCAGTTTGAATCAAAAAAAAAAAAAATCCAAATGCATGTTGTTTTTAGGAGATTCATCTTGTAGGCAGACACTCACAGGATGAAGGCTAAAGAATGAAAAGACATTTTATGCAAATGGAATTAAGAAACTAGTATGAAGAGCTATTTTCATATCAGACTAAACAGATTTTAACCCAAAATTAATCAGAAGACATAAAGAAGTCCAAACATCCTGGTAAATGGATCAATCCATCAAGAAGATATCACAATTGTAAATAAATATCCTTCAAATGTCAGTACACTGCATCCTATTTTTAAACATTAAACCTCAAATAGACACTGATATAATAATACTGTGTGATTTCAACACACATGGATCACCAATAGACAGGTCATTCAAATATAAAACTAATAAAGATATTTCTGATCTTAATAAAAGAATAAATCAAAAGGGCCTAATAGTGGGCTGGGGCTCTAGCTCAGTGGCAGAGCACTTGCCTAGCACGTGTGAGGCACTGGGTTGATCCCCAATATCACATAAAAATAGACAAATAAAATAAGGGAATTCTGTCCATCTACAACTACAAAAAAAAATTTTTAAGGGCTAATAGATAGCTACAAAATGATTCACTTCATAAAATGGTGTATGTAGGGGTTGAGGCTGTAACTCAGCGGTAGAGTGCTCGACTAGCATGCGTGAGGCACTGGGTTTGATCCTCAGCACCACATAAAAATAAATAAATAAAATAAAGGTATTGTGTCCATCTACAAAAACAAAAAAAGTTTAAAAAAAGCTGTATGTTCCTTCTTCTTAGGAGCTCATGAAACCTTTCCCAAAATAGACCATATTCTAAATCATAATGTATGTATTAGTATATACACAAAATATGAAATAATTCCTTTCATTCCATCAGACCATAATAAATTAAACTGAACATCAACTGCCAGCAAAATAAAAGAAAATGCATAAGCATATAGAGATTGAACAGCATGCTTTTAAATGAAGAGTGAATCATAGTAGAAATGAGAGCAGAAATCAAGAAATTCTTAGAAATGAATTAGAACATAGATGGAGCATATCAAATTCTCTGGGTCAACAGGAAAGTAGTTCTAAGCTGCTTTATAGCATTCACCCCTACATTAAAAAAATATTCAAAAGCAATATGCTAATGCTCCATTTTAAGATCTTAGAAAAGGAGGGGCAAACTAATTTTAAAATCAGTAGAGGACAGGAAATAATTAACATCAGAGACAATTTAATAAAATTGAGAAAAAATACACAATAACAATGCAACAATGAATTGGTTCTTTGAAAGATAAATTATATATATATATATATATATATATATATATATATATATATATATATATATATATC
>NW_026006373.1:0-51952 GCF_001458135.2 Marmota marmota marmota
CCCTAACCTTAACCCTAACACAAACACTAACACTAACACTAAACCTAACCTTACTTCTAATCCTATCCATAAACCTAATCTAACACTTACCCTAAACCTAAACCTAACACAAACCCTAACCCTATCCATAACACTAACCTAACCCTAACAGTAACCATAATCATAACACTAACACTAAATCTAAGACTAACACTAACACTAACCCTATACCTATTCCTAAACCTAACACTATACCTAACCGTAACCCAAATTCTAACACTAACACTAACCCTAACTCTGTGTGTAAAACTAAACCAAACAAAAACCTAACACTAACCCTTAACCTAACCCTAAAACTTACCCTAACCCGAACACTAACCCTAACTCTAACCTTAAACATAACACTAACCCTAAGACAAAAACTAACCTAACCATAAAAATAAATGTAACACTAACACTAACCCTACTACTAACCCTAAAACTAACTTTAATCCTAATCCTAACGCTAAGCCTAACTCTGACCCTAAACCTAACCCTAACCCTAAACCTAATCTAACACTTACCCTAAACCAAAACCTAACACAAACCCTATCACTAACCTTAACCTAACACAAAACTTATCACTAACCATAACCCTAACTTGAAAGATAACCTTAACACTAACACTAAAACTAACACTATAACCCTAATACTATCACTAATCCTAAACCTAATGATAAACATAACAATAACCCTAACAGAAACATTAATACTAATACTAACCCTAACCTTAAACATAACCCTAACTCAAACCCTAACTAATCTTAACACGAACCCTAGCTCTACACAAAACACTAACGCTAACCCTAACTCTAACATTAACACTAAACCTCTCCATAACCCTAACACTATTGCTAAACCTAACACTAAACCTAACTCTTGCACTAACCTTAACCTTAATCATAATCCTAACATAAACCCTACACTAACCCTAACACTAAAACTAACCCTAACCCAATTACTAATCCTAAACCTAATACTAACCCTAAAACTAACCCTAACCCTAATCTAACCTTTATCCTTAACCTAACCCTAAACCTTATCCTGACAAGAACACTAACCCTAATTTTAACCTTATCCATAACACTAACCCTAAGTGTAAACCTAACCCTAAACATAACCCTAAATGTAACAGTAAACCTAACCCTATCACTAACACTAAAACTAACACTAATCCTAACCCCATTGCTAACCCTAACTCTAACCTTAAACCTAACACAAACCCTAAGTGTTACCCTAACCTTAACCCTAACACAAAGAGTAATCTTAAATCTAACACTAAACTTAACTCTTACCCTAACCCTAACTCTAACACTGACAAGAACACTAACCCTAATTTTAACCTTATCTATAACACTAACCCTAAGTGTAAACCTAACCCTAAACATAACNACTAACAGGAACCCTAAACTGTCCCTAACCCTATCGCTAACACTAACCCTAACCCTAACAATAACACTAATCCTTACCCTAACCCTAACATTAACACTAACCCTAAACTTAAACCTACCTTTAAACCTAACCCTCATTGTATGTGTAACCCTAAACCTAACATCAACCTTAATCCTAACAAAAACTCTAACACTAAACCTAACACTAACCCCTACCGAAAACCTAAAATTAATGCTAATCCTAACCATAACCCTATCCCTAAACCTAACACTAACAATAATGCTAACGCAAACCAAGACCCTAACAATAACCCCAACTCTATTGCTAACCCTAAACTTAACACTATAAATAACCCTAACCCTAAATCTAACCCTAAACCTGCCTCTGAATCTAACACAAACACTAACCCTAACACTAACACTAACTCTAACCCAAAACCTAACTCTAACCCTAACCTAACCTCGACCCTAACCCTAAAACTAACTTTATTTCTAACCCTAACCCGAAACCTAACCCTAAACATAACACTAACTCTTACCCTAAATCTAAACCTAAAAGAAAACCTAACAATAACCCTAAACTAACCCTAACCTAACACTAAACCTAACACTAACCAGAATCCTAACCATAACCGAAACCCTAACCCCATCTGAAACTCTAACACAATCCCTAATCCTAAATGTAACCTTAATCCTAACACAAACTCTAACCTTAATATAAACCCTAATACTAACCCTACACTAACTCTAACCCTAAACATAAACCAAACCCTAAACTTAACACTAACCTTAACCCTTACCATACCCGAACCCTAACAGTAAAACTAACCATAACCCTTGCCAAAACCGTAAACCTTATCCTAAACCAAACACTTATGCTAAAGTTAAACCAAAACTAAACACTAACCCTTACACTAAACCTAAACATAATCATAACCCTAACACAAACACTAAACCTAACCCTAAACCTAAACCTAACACTAACCCGAGCTCTAACTAACCCTTAATGTAATCCTAATCCTAACACTAACCCTAACTATAAACCTAATTCTAACCCTAACACTAACCCTAACTCTAACCATAACGCTAAGCCGAACACTAACCATAAACCTAACCCTAACCCTAACCCTAAAACTAAACCTCACCCTTAACTAAACCTCATCCTTAACATTAACAATAACCCTAACACTAACCACAACCCTTATTCTAACCCCAATCCTTACCCTACGCTAACCCTAACCCTAAAACAACTCGAATCCTAACCATAACCGAAACCCTAACCCTATCCATATTCTTAACACAAACCCTAATCCTAAATGTAACCTTAATCCTAACACTATCTCTAACCCTAATATAATCCCTAACACTAAACCTAACATTAAAACTAACCCTAAACATAAACCAAACCCTAACCTTAACACTAAAATTAAGCCTAACCCTAACCCTAACACTAACGCTAACACTAAACCAAACCCTAACACTTACCAAAACCGTAAACCTTACCCTAATGCCAACAATTATCCTAACCCTAAACCAAAACTTACCACTAACCCTAATACTAAACCTAACCATAACCATAACACAAACACTAACCCTAACCCTAACACTAACACTAACCCTAAGTCTAAACATAACCATAACCATAATCCTAACCTAAAATTATCTCTATCCCTTAGACTAACACTAACCATAACCCTAAACCTAAAACTAACACTAACCCTCAACCTAACCCTAACCATAACTATAAACATAAAACTAACCATATCCATAACCCTAACACTAACTAAAAACCTATCAGTAACCCAAACACTTTCCTGAACCCTAACACTATCCCTAACGCAAACACTAACACCAAACCTAAACCTAACCCTAACCCTAACACGCACGCTAAACCTAACCCAAATATGAACGCTAACCTTAACCCTAACACTTACCCTAACCATAGACATAACCCTAACCCTAACACTAACCCTAAATTTATCGCTAACCCTAACCCTAACAATAACCATAACCATAAACCTAACCCTAACACTAACCCTAACACTAACTCTAACACAGTTTAACACTAACACTAACTCAAACCCAAACCGTAATCTTAACTGTTACCCTAGTCCTAACTCTAACCCAAAATGTAACCCTACCTAAAACCCTAACCCTATTCCTAACACTAATCCTAACTCTAATCCGTACACTAAAACTAAAGCTAACCCTAACATTATCACTAATCCTAACCCTAACTGTAACCGTAACACTAAGTGTAAAATTATGCCCAAACCTAACACTCTACCTAACCCTAACCCTAACCGTAACCCTACCCATAACCCTAAACTTAACCCAAACCCTAAAGCTAACACTAACCCTAACCTTGTCCGTAGAAGTAAACCTGACAAAAATTTAACACTAAGCCTTAACCCAACCCTAAATCTTACCCAATACCAAACACTAACCCAAACTCTAACCTTAACCATAACACTAACCTTAAGACAAAACCTAACCCTAACTATAACCCTAAATGTAACTCTAACTCTAACCCTATCACTAACCATAAAACTAACCCTAATTCTAACCCTCATGCTAAAACTAACTCTAACTCTAAACCTAACCCTAACACTAACCCTAACACTAACCCTAACACGATCCCTAGCTCTACACATAACATTAACCTTAATGCTAACCCTAAGCCTAAGGCAAACACTAACACTAACACTAAACCTAACCTTAATTCTAATCCTACCCATAAAGATAATCTAACACTTACCCTAAACCTAAACCTAACACAAACCCTAACCCTATCCCTAACACTAACCTAACCCTAACCGTAACCATAATCATAACACTAACACTAATTCTAACCCTAACCCTAACACTAACCCTAAACCTACTTTTAAACCTAATACTATACCTAACTGTAAACCTAACCATAACCCTAACACTAACCCTAAACATGACCCTAAACTTAACCCAAACCCTAACACTAACACTAACTTTACCCTGTCCGTTAAACTAACCTGAACAAGAACCTAACTAACCCTTAACCTAACCCTAAAACTTACACTAAACCGAACACTAACCCTTAAGGGTTAGGGTTAGGTTAAGGGTTAGGATTAGGTTAGTGTTAAAGTTAGGGTTACAGGTAAGTTTAGTGTAACACCAAACCTAAACCTAAACCTAACCCTAACCCCAACCCTAATACTAACCCTAACCCTAACTCTAAGCCTAAGCCTAACTCAAATTCTAACCCTTACACTAAGCCTAACCCTAACACTAACCCTAAACCTCACCTTAATCCTAACTCTAAAATTAACCCTAACACTAACTCTCACCCTAAACCTAACACTAAACCTAATCACAGCCCTAATTCTGTCACTAATTCTAACCATAACCATAACCCTGAAAGTAACACAAACCCGAACTCAAACCCTAACACTCAACATAATACTAAGCCTAAATCTAACTCTAACTCACACTTTTAAATTATCCCTAAACTTTACCCTAACCCTAAAACTAAACCTAACCCTAACCCTGACCCTAATTCTTAGCCTTAAACTCACTCTAATACTAACCCTAAAACCAACACTAATCCTAAACCTAACCCTAACCATAACCATAACACTAACCCTAACCCTAACCCTAACACTACCTCTAAACCTATCCCTAACCCTAAAACTATACTTAACCCAAAACCAAACCTGACACTAACACTAACACTAACCCTAACACAGACCCAAACCTTAACTCATGCTAAAACTAACCCTAATTATAACCCTAATACTAACCTTAAACTTATCCCTAACAATAACACTAACACTAACCCTAAACTTATACCTTACCCTAACCCTAACACTAACCCTAACACTAACTCTAACGCAAAATTAAATACTAACATTAACCCTAACTCTAACACTAATCTTAACTGTAAGCCTGGCACTAAAATTAACGCTAACCCTAACCCTAACCCTAACACTAACACTAACTCTAGCTCTAACCCTGAACCAAAGTGTAATCTTAAAACTAACCCTAACTGTAACCCTAATGCTAACCCTAACACAACCCTAACTCTAACCCTAATGCTAACCCGAAAGCTAACCGTAAACCTAACCCTAACCCTAACCCTAAAACTAAACCTAAACCTAACCCGAACCCAATCCTTAACCCTAACAATAACCCTAACCTAACACCAACTACAACCCTTACTCTAAACCTAACCCTAACCCTAACCCTATCCCTATTCAAATCCTAACCATAACCAAAACCCTAACCCTATCCATATCCCTAACACAAACCCTAATCCTAAATGTAACTTTAATCCTAACACTATCTCTAACCCTAGTATAAACCCTAACACTTACCCTAACACTAACTATAACCCTAATCATAAACCAAACCCTAAAATTAACACTAACCTTAACACTAATTCTAACCCTAACCATAACACTAAGAATAAACCTAACCCGAACCCTTACCAAAACTGTAAAACTTACCCTAACGAAAACAATTATCCTAACCCTAAACCAAAACTTAACACTAACCCTACCATTAACCTAATCATAGCCATAACCCTAACACAGACACTAACCCTAAACCTAACCCTAAAACTAAACCTAACTCTAAACCTAACCCTAAACCTAATCCTAAAACTAACCCTAACACTAACCCTAATGCTAACAGGAACACTAATCATAAACCTAAACCTAACCCTAAACTAAACCTAACCTGAACCCGAACCCGATCTTTGATCTTTAAACCCAACAATAACCCTATCCCTAACACTCACCACAACCCTTACTCCAACCCTAAACCTAACATTAACCCTAACACTAACACTGAACTTAACCCTAACACTAACCCTAACCCTAACCCAAACTCGAAACCTAAACATAAAAATAAACCTAACCCTAATCTTAACACTCACCCTAATCCTAATGCTAAACCTAACACAAACTCTAACCCTAACCATAAAACTAACCCAAATCCTAAACCTAAATTTAACTCTAAGCCTAATCTGAACCATAATCCTAAAACCAACACTACACTATCTGTAACACAAAAGTAAACCCTAGCTCTAACCCTAACCCTAACACAAACCATTACCCTAACCCTAACTCTAAATCTAACTCTAGAACTAACCCTAACCCTAACCCTAAGTCTAACACTAAACCTAAACCTAACCCTAATATTAATCCTAACAGTAACCCTAACCATAAACCTAACCATAAAACTAACACAAACCCCTACCTTAAGCATAACCCTAACCCTATCCTATACCTAAGACTAACCCTACCCTATCCCTAACCCGAAACCTAACCCTACCCTAATGCTAAAATTACATTTATCCCTAACTCTAACCCTAACACTAACATTAAACTCAACCCTAACCCTAAATATAACCCTAACACAACCCTTTCCCTAACCTAACACTAAACCTTACCCTCAGCCTAAAACTAACCTTAACCCTAACCCTAACCCTAAACCTAAATCTAAACCTAACACAAAACCAAACCCTAACACTTACCCTAACCTTACCGGAACCCTGACACTAACCCTAACCCAAATCCTAACAGTAACCGTAAACCTAACTGGAACCCCAACCCTAACACAAAAACAAATCCTAAATCTTACCCTAACACTAACCATAACCCTAATACTTAACCTAAATCTAACCTTAACACTAACCGTAAAACTAACTCTAAAGGTAACCCTAATCCTAAAACGAACACTAACCCAACCCAAACACTAATCCTAACACTAACTCTAACACTAACCCTATCCCTAACCCTAACACTAACCCTATACCTAACCCTAACACTAACATTAACCCTAACAGGAACCCTAACCCTAACATAACACTAACCCTAACACTAACCCTAAATTAAACTCTAAAACTAACACTAAACCTAACACTCACCTTTACCTAAACCTAACAATCACCCTATCCCTAACACTAAATTTAAGCTGAACCAGAAAACTAAGCCTAAAAGAACCCTAACTCTAACCCTCACACTAACACTCACCCGAACTCTAACCCCAAACCTAAGACTAACCTTAACCGTAACCCTAACAATAATACTAACGCTAACCCTAATCCTAACCGTAAACTTAATCCTAACCCGAATACTAATGTTAACACAAATCCTAAAATTAACCCTAACCCTAACCATAACCTTAACCATAACACTAACCCTAAAGCTAACACAAACTCTAACCCTAACACTAACCCTAATCTCACCTTAACCCTAACCATAACCATCGTACTAACCCTAAACCTAACACAAAACACAACCCTAACCAGAAGACTATCCTTAACCTAACCCTAACCTTAACCCTAACCCTAATTGAATCCTAACCCTAACCCTAACCCTAATTATAACCCTAACCCTAAAACTTACTTTAACCCTAAACCTAAC
Organism: Marmota marmota marmota; assembly: GCF_001458135.2. NCBI lineage: Eukaryota > Metazoa > Chordata > Mammalia > Rodentia > Sciuridae > Marmota > Marmota marmota. The sequence goes on from NW_026006373.1 coordinate 7,814, forward strand.
CCAAACCCTAACACTAACCCTAAACCTAACCCTAAATCTAACCCTAACTCAAACTCTTACCCTAAATCTACTCTAACCTAACCCTAACACTAAGCCTAACCCTACCCCTAACACTAACTCTAACCCTAACTCAAATTCTAACCCTAAACCTAACATTAACTCAAACTCTAACCAGTGCGGTAACCCTAACCCTAAACCTAAATTTAACCCTAGTTGTAACTCTAACCCTAACACTAACCCTAAACCTAACACTAAACCTATAACTAATCCTTACCCTAACCCTAACCCTAACACTAAAAATAACAGTAACCCTAACACTTACTCTAACTGTAACAGTAACTGTAACCCTTACTCAAAGACTAAAACAAACCCAAACATAACCATAACCATAAACATAACCATAAACGTAAAATAACCCTAACCCTTACTCATACGTAACCCTAACCCTAAACCTAAACCTATCACTAACACTAACACTAACCCTAACCCATATCCTATCACAAACCTAACCTCAAACCTAACACTATTACTAACCATAAACCTAAACCTAACACTAACCGTAACCCTAAATCTAAACTTAAACCTTCATAATCCTAACTCAAACCCTATACCAATCCTAACACAACCCTGAAACCTAACATTAAACCTAACACAAATCCTAACCCTAACCCTAACATTAAACTTTACACTAACCCTAAACCTAAACGGAACACTAAATCTAAACCTAATCCTGTACACATCCCTAACCATAACCCTAAAACTAACCCTAATACAACCCCTTAATCTAACACTAAACCTAACGCAAACCCTAACCCTAACCCTAACACAATCCTTAACACTAACCCTAATCTTAAACCTAACTCTAACTCTTGAACTAACACTAACACTAATTCTAACCCTAACATTAACAATAACCCTAAACCTTCCCATACACCTAACACTAACCCTAACACTAACCCTAAACCTCATGATAACTCTAACAATAAACTTAAACCTAACCCTAACCCTAATAGTAACACTAGCCTTAACTCTAACACTAACACAAACCCTAATTCTAAAACTAACCATAACCATAAACATAACCCTGACCCTAAACCTAACACTAACCCTAAACTTTACCCTAACCCTAACACTTACTCTAATACTCACCCTAACCAAAAACCTAAACCTAACACTAACCCTAACCTTATTGTATACACGAAACTTAACCCTATCACTAACAATAACCTTGACCCTAACCCTAAACACTAACCCTAAGCCTCACTATAACCCTCATCCTAACCATAACCCTAACACTAAACCTAAGGCTAAACCTAAACACATGACTAAACCAAACCTTAACCCGAAAGCTTACCCTAATCCTAACTGTAACCTTAACACTGAACCTAAAGCTTACCTAAACATAACCCTATCCCTAACTGTAACTGTAACAATTACCCTAACCATAAACCTAAGCGAAACCCTAACCCTAAACCTCACAGTAACCCTAAACCTAAACGTAACACTAACACTAACCCAAACCCTAACACTCAACCTAAGCCTAAATATAACCCTAACCCAAACTCTAACGTTAAACCTAACCCTAACCCTAATTCTAACACAAATACAAACCCTAAACCTAAACCTAAAACTAACACTAACCCTAACCCTTACAGTAACACAAACCCACACCCTGCCCCTAACCTTAGCCTAAACCTAACCTAAACCTAACCATAACTCTAACCCTAAAAGTAAACTTAATCCTAACCCTAACCGTAACCCTAACACTAACCCTAACCATGAAATTAACCTAACACTAACAATAACCCAACCCTAACTCTAAACCTCACGCTAAACCTAAACCTAACACTAATCCTAATCCTAACACTAACATAAACCCTAAAACTAACACTAATGGTAACCCTAACACGAACCATAATCCTAACCCAAACCCTAATTTAACCCTAACATTAAGCCTAAACCAAACACTAATCTTAACCCTAACCCTAATCCTAACACTAAAACTAACACTAATTGTAACCATAATACTAACCCTAAAACTTACCATAACCCTAATTCTAACCCTAACACTAACATTAAACCTAACCCTTACCCTAACAATATCTCTAACCCTAATCCTAACCGAAATTCTAACCCCAGCCCTAACTCTAACCCTAACCATAACACAAACCCTAAACCTAACCCTAACCCTAACCTAAGCATAACCCTAATTTTAACCATATGGATACCCCTCACCCTGAAAATAAACCTAAGCCTCACTCTAACCCTAACCCTAAACCTAACACTAACAATAACCCAAACACTAAACATAACCCTAAACCTAAACCTAACCATAACACTAAGCCTAACCCTAATCCTAAACCTAAACCAACAACAAACCTAACACTAACCCTAACACTAAATATAACTCAATGCAAACACTAACATTCACCCTAACACTAACCCTAATCCTAAACCTAACATATAACCTAATCTTAATTCTAACATGAACAATAATTCTAACCCTAACCCTAATTAAACCCAAACCTAAAACTAACCCTAACCCTAACCCTAACCCTTACCCTAACCCTAACACTAACCCTAATCCTAACCTGAAACCTAACCTAACCCTACCCCTAAAACTAACTCTAACCCTAATTTTAACCTTTATCACAGCAATAACAATAACCCTAACCATAACCAAAACACAAACCCTAACCCTAAAGGTAACAGTAACCTAAATCCTAACCCTAACACTAACCCTAAGCCTAATGTAACCCTAATTATAAACCTAACAAAAACCCTAACCCAAACCTTAACCCTAACCCTAACCCTAACATTAACCAAATCCTAACCCTACAGTACCACTAATTCTAGCCCTAACCCTAACCCAAAAACTAACCCTAAAGTTATCCCTTACCCTAACACTATCCCTAACCCTAACACTAACACTAACACACACTCTAAACCTAACCCTAATACTAACCATAACAAAAACCCTAACCCTAACCCTAACTGTAATACTAACACTAACCCTATCCTTCACGTAACCCTTAAACTAAATCTAAACTTAATCCTAAACATCATTCTGACTCTAACCCTAACCATAGCCCTAACCCTAAACCTATAACTAACCCTAACAGAAACCCTAAACCTAACCCTTAATCTAACACAAAACATATCCCTGAACCTAACACTAATATTAACACTAAACGTAACCCTAAACCTAAATATAAAACTAATTCTAAATCTAACCAAAACCCTAACCCTAACCATAAAACTAATCCCAACCATAACCCTAATTTCAACTCTAAAACTAACCCTAACACTAATCCTAATTCTAACCATATCACTAACCTTAACCCTGAAACTAGCCCTAATCATAAACCTATCCCTAACCCTAACACTATTCCTAACCCTAACCCTTACATGAACAATAAAGCTAACCCTAAACCTAATCCATTCCCTAAAACTAACCCCAAACCTAACACTAACAGGAACCCTATACCTAATACTAAAACAAACCCTAACACTACAACTTACACTAATCCTAAAGCTCACCATAACACTAAACCTAAACCTAAAACTAACCCTAAACATATCCCTAACACTAACTCTAACCCTAACACTAGGCCTAACCCTAAAAATAACACTAAACCTGTCCCTAAACCTAACACTATACCTAACCCTAACTTTAACACTAACATGAACCCTAAACCTAAACCTAAACCTAACACTAACCCTAACCCTAAAGCTAACACAAACCCTAACCATAAACCTAATACTATCCCTAACATTAACTGTTACACTAACCCTAAACCTAACCATAACTCTAACACTAACCCTAAACCTAACACAAACACTAACTCTAAATTTAACCCTAAAACTACCACTAACCATAACCCTAACACTTACACGAAACCTAAACCTAAATCTAACACTAAATTTAACCATAACCCTAACCCTAACCCTAACACTAATGCTAACCCTAAACCTAAGCCTAATCCTAACCCTGACACTAACCCTAACCCTAAATCTAACCCTAACCCTAACACTAACCATAACCCTAAACCTGAACTAACCCTATCACTAACCGTAACCCTAAAACTAAACCTAAAATTAACCCTAACTCTAACCCTAAACCCAACCACAACGCTAATCATAACCCTAACCCTTACCTAAGCCAATCATTAACCCTAAAGCTAACAATAAATTTTACCTTAACCTAAACCCTTAGCCTAACTGTCATCCTAACCCTAATTCTAAAACTAACCGTAACCCTAAACCTAACCCTAATGCTAACTTACACCTAACATTATTTCTAACCTTAACCCTAACATGAACCATGAACCTAACCCTAACCTAACCCTAACCCTAACTCTAATCCTAACAAAAAATCTAAACCTAATATTAACCCTCCCTAACACTAACCCTAATTGTAACCCTAACACTAACCTAACACTAATCCTAACCCTAACCCAAAACCTATTCTTATCATAATTGTAACACTAACATTAAACCCAACATTAACCATAACTTTAAAACTCACCCTAAACTTAACCCTAAACCTAAACCTACCCTAACACTAAACCTAATCGTAACCCTAACACTCACCGTAAACCTAACTCTAACCCTTATCCAAACACTAATCCTAAACTTAACCCTATCCCTAACTGTAATACTAAGCCTAGCACTAACCCTAAAAATATCCCTAACACAAAGCCTAATCCTAAACCTAACAAGAACCCTAACACTAACCCTAACCAGAACACTAACCCTAAACCTAACACTAACCCGAACATTAACCATAAACTAACCCTAACCCTAACACTAAACCTAAACCTAACCCTAACACTAACACTAAAACTAACCATAACCCTCACCCCAACCCTGACCTAACCCTAACCCTAACCCTTACCTAACCCTAATGTAACCCTAACCCTAAACTTTAACTTACCGTAACCCTTACCAGTAACCCTAACACTAACCCTAACTCTAACACTAACACTAAAACTAACCCTGACCATATCACTAACCCTAAGCATAGACCTAACCCTTAACCTACCACTAACCTTAACACAATCACTAACACTAACACTAAACCTAAACCTAACCCTAAACCTATTCCTAACACTAACACTAACCCTAAACCTAACCCTAAACGTATTCCTAACACTAACATTAACCCTAACCCTAAAATTAACCTTAACACTAAACCTAACCTTAACACTAATTCTAACCCTAATACCAACCGTAACGCTAACCCTAACCTTAATCCTAAACTTAACACTAAGCCTATCTTTAACCTTAATCCAAACACTAACCCTAAACCTATCCCTAACACTAACACTATTCTTAATCTTAACCCTAAACATAAACCTAACAGTAACACTAACCCTAACACTAAATTTAACCCTAACCCTAACACTAACCCTAACCCTAACATGAACCCGAATCCTAACCCTAAAACTAATCCTAACACTATCCCTAAACCTAAAACTAAACCTAACACTGAACCTAACCCTACCATGAACCTTAACCCTAAGCCTAATTCTAACACAAGCCCTAACCACAAACCTAACCTTAACACAAACCCTAACCCTAAGACTAACCCTGCAACTAACCATATCCCTAACAATAAACCTAATCATAACCCTAATCCTAAGTCTAATGTAAACCTACCCCTAACCCAAACCATACCCGTAACACAAACCCTAACCCAAACCCTAACCCTAATCCTAACACTAACCATAATGCTAAACCTAACCCTAATCCTAATACTAAACCTAACCCCAACCCCAACCTTATCCCTAACCATATCCCTAATCCTAACCCTACCTTTAACCCTATCCATTACCCTAAGCCAAACCCTCACCCTAATGCTACCCTTGTCCTAACATTAATCCTTAGCATATGCCTAACCCTCTTTTACTAGACTTAACTCTTGGCCTCATTCTAGCTCTAGCCTTAACCCAAAACTTGACCCTTATTCTGACCCCAACACTAACCCTAGATCTAAACCTGACACTAACCCTAAACCAGACTCTAACTCTTCCCCTACCAGTAAAACTATACCTAAACCTAACAGTAACATTATCACTTGACCTAACCTAATCCTAAATAGAGTCATAAATCTACCCCAAGCCCTAAACAAAAACCTTGAACTAGCACTAACAATAACCCTTAACCTAACACAAAGAATAACCCTATCCCTAGACCCAATGCTATCTCTAATTCTAGCCCTAACCCTAACCAAAACACTGACTCTTCCCCTAACACAAATCCTAGCTCTAAAACTTATCCTAACACAAAACCTAACCCTAACACAAGACTTATCCATAACCCTAACCCTAAAATTATCCATAACCATAACTCAAGCTCTTACGTTACCCATAGCCCTAACACTAGCCATAAACCTCACACAAACTTAGCCCTTATCCTAGCCCTAAACTTTGCCCTAATTGTAACCCTAAACGTAACCCTAGACCTAACCCCATCCCTAACCCTCAACCTAGTCCTAAACCTAGCTCAAACTCTAACCCTTTCCCTAATCATAACACTAACCCTAACCCTAACTCTACCCCTGACTCTAACCCTAACCCTTGCCCTAGACTTAACCCTAGCTCAAACCCTAATACTTACCTTAAATCAAACCCTGACACTAACCCTGGGCCTAACCCTAACCCTAGCCATAAACTTAACCTTAACCCTAGCCCTAACCTTAGTTCTAACCCTATCCATTACCCTAAAGATAAGCCTAAACTAAATGCTAACCCTAGGCCTAACGCTAACCCTATCACTAACAATAAACATATCCATTACTCTAAACCTAACCTGAATCCTGAACCTAACCCTATCCATTACCTGAATCCTAAACCGAACACTAATGCTAATACATGCTTTAACCCTAAACTGTAACCTAAACCAAACCATACCCAAGCCCTGTCCCTAATAAAACACCTAGCTTTAAACCTGACCCTTACCCTAAACCTAAACCTTACCCTATACCTAGCCATAACCTAATCATAAAACTACCCCTTACTTTGAACCTAGACCTGACATTAGCCTTAGCCCTAATATTAGCCCTAGCCCTAACACATACCCTAATCCTGGCACTAAACCTAGTCTTAATCCTAACCTGAACCCTAACCCTAGCCCTAAATGAAATTCTAACCAGAACTCTAGCTCTAATTCTATCTATAACCCCCTTCCCCTAAATCTAACCCTAACCCTAACACTAACATAACTCTAGCCTAACCATAACCCTAGCCCTAATCCTAAGCCTAACCCTAACACTAACCCTAGCACTAATTCTAGCCCTAATTTAGCCCTAACGCTAAACCTACCCCTAACGCTAGCCTAAAGAATAACTCTAATCACACCCCAGTCCTATTTCTAGTTCTAACCCTATCCGTTACCATAACTAGCCCTAACCTTAACCCTAATGCAGGCCCTAGCACTAAACCCAGATCTAACCATAACAATAAATCTAAGCCTAAACCTCATCCTACCACTAGCCCTAACATTATTGCTAATCTTAAAACTAGCCCTAACCCTAGCCCTAGCTCTAAAGAAAAAACTGAGCCATAGCCCTAACCTAACGCTAGTCTAATGGTACACTAGAACTGACATTTGCCCTATCCCTTATTCTTACCCGAACCCTAACACAAAACCTAACCTTACACCTAGCCTTAATTCTAGCCCTAATTTGAGTCCTATCCCTAACCCTGATCAGTAACACTGATCCTGACTCTGACCCTAACACTAACCCTATCTCTAATCATCTCCCTAAACCTAAACCTAATCTAAACACTAGACCTTGACCTAGACCTAATGATATCTCTAATCATAACCCTAGCTCTTACATTAGCCATAGTCCTACAGTAGCCCTAACCTAACCCCAAACCTAGCCCTAATCCGAGCCCTAACTCTACTTTTAATCATAGCACTAACCCTATCCCTAGCCCTTACACTTAACCTAAACCTAACCCTAAACCTAAACCTTGTCCTAACCTGAAACCTTAACCGAACTATAGCCTTATTCCTAACCATAACACTAGCCCTCAACCTAGATATAATTTTATCCATTACCCTAACCATAACAATAAGCAAATTCTAACCCTAAGCCTAACCCTAACCATAGCCCTAAGCTAACCATAACCCTAGTTTTAACTGTAGCTCTATATCTATCCATTACCTGAACCATATTTTAACCAAATTCTATCCCTATGCCTAACTCTAACCCTATGCCTTACCTAACCCTGTCCATTATACTAAACCTAACCTGAACCTGAAACCTAGCCATGTCCATTACCCTAACCCTAATGCTAATTTTAGTCCTAACCCTAAACCTAAAACTAACACATACCCTAACCCTGACTCTCACCCTAATAATACCCCTAGCTGTAAACCTCACCTTAATGCTCAACGTAACCCTTACAATAGACCTGGCCATATACCTAAACCTAAAACTATCCCTAACCATAACCCTACAACTGACATTAGCTCTAGACCTAATCCTAGCCCTAACCCTAACACAAAACCTACCCCTAATCCTAGCTCTAAGCCTAGCCTTAATCCTAGTACTAACCTTAACCAGAGCCCTAACCCTAATTTTATCCCATGTTCTAGCCCAAAATGTAGCTGTAATATCATACCTTACCCTAACCCTAATGCTAATACTAACCCTAGCCCTAACTCTAGGCCAATACCTAACACTAACCCTAGGGCTAATCCTAGCCCTAATTCAACCCTAATCCTAAACCTAATCCTATCCGTAGTTGTAAGACTAACTCTAAATCTCACCCTAGCCAAATCCAAAGATCAAACCTTATCCCTTACCATAACCCAAAAACTAGCCCTATCCCTAGCCCCAACCCTAACTCTAACCACCACCCTAACTCTAAACATGGTTGTAAAACCTAAACTTAAGCCCAAATCAAAACCTAACACTAGCCCTAAACCTAATGCTAATTAGAGAACTAGCCCTAACCCTACCACAGCCCTAAAATAAAACTGAGCCATAATCCTAACCCTAACCCTTAACCTAAACCAAACACTAACCTTACACCTATCCCTAAATTTAGCCCTATTTTGAGTCCTCACCCTAACCATAGAAATAACCCTGACCCTGAGTCAGATTCTAACAGTATCCCTAGTTCTAAACATTGCCATAACTCTAACCCTAGAACTAGCCCTAATCAGAAAACTAGTTCTTTCATTAGCCATAGCCCTAATGCTAACAAAAATCTTAGCCCTGACTCTAACCCTAACCCTAACCTAGTACCTCCAACCCATTCCTTACCCTAAGCCAAACCCTCGCCCCAATGCTACTCTATTTCTAACCTTAATCCTTAGCCTACCCAAACCCTAACTCTATTACTAGTCCTAAACCTAGCCCTCATTCTAGCTTTAACCCTAATCTTAAACCTGACCCTTATTCTGACCCAAAGACTAACCCTAGATCTAAACCTGACCCTAACACAAAACCAAACCCTAACACTACCCTTACCGGTGAACCTATACTTAAACCTAACATTAACACTAGCACTAGACCAAACCTAATCCTAATTAAAGTCATAAATCTAGCCTTAGCCCTAAACAAAAACCTAGCAATAGCCCTAACAATAACACTTAACCTAACGTAAAAACTAAACCTATCACTAGACCAAACACTAGTCTTAATTGCAGGCCTAAATCTAACCCTATGTCTTACCCTAACCCTGTCCATTATACTAAACCTAACCTGAAACTGAAACCTAATCATATCCATTACCCTAACCCTAATGTTAATTTTAGCCCTAACCCTAAACCTTAACAAAACCCATACCCTAACCCTGACTCTGAACCTAATAATACACCTAGCTCTAAACCTGATGCCTAGCCTAAACCTAACCCTTATACTAGACATACCATAACCTAACACTAAAAAAAATACTAACCATGAACCTAGACCTGATATTAGCCCTAGCCCTAATCCTAGCCCTAGCCCTAACAAAAACCCTCAGCTTATCCCTAAACCTAGCCTTAATCCTATCCCAAACCATAACCTTAGTCCTAACTCTAATTCTAACCCTCACCATTTACCTAAAGATAGCTATAATTCTATCCGTTCCCCTAAACCTAATCCTAACCCTAACACTAACACTAACCCTAGGTCTAACCCAAACACTAACCCTAGGTCTAATCCTAGCCCTAACCCAAAACCTACCCCTAAACCCAGCCCAAAGACTAACACAAATTCTCGCCCTAGCGCTATTTCTAGTTCTAACCCTATCCATTACCATAACCCTAACACTAGCCCTAACCTTAACCTTAACCCTAGTCATAGCCCTGAACCTAGATCTAACCATAACAATAAATCTAAGCCTAAACTTCTCCCTACCACTAGCTCTAACACTATCATTAATCATAAAGCTAGCCCTAAACCTAGGCCTAGTTCTAAAACAAATCTGAGCCATAGCCCTATCCATAACCCTAGCCTAACCTTATCCTAGACCTGATATTAGCCCTATCCCTAGACCAAATCCTAGTTCTAAGCCTAGACTTAATCCTAACCCTAATTTTAACCCTAACCCTAACTAATTTTATCCCTTGTCCTAGCACTAAACATAGCTGTAACATCATAACTTACCCTAACCCTAATGCTGACCCTAACCCTAGCCCTAAACCTAGGCCTAAATCTAACACTAACCCTAGCATTATTTTTAGCCCTAATTTAGCCTTAACAGTAAACCTAACTCTATTCCTATCCCTAAGACTAACTCTAACTCTCACCCTAGCCCTATCCCTAGTTCTAAACTTATCCCTTACCATAACCAAAAAGATAGCCCTATCCCTAGCCCCAAACTTAGCCCTAATCTTCACCCAAGGCTTAAACCTTGATCTAAAACTAAAATTAAGTATAAACCTCACCCTAACACTAGCCCTAACCCTAATGATAATTGGAAAACAAGCCCTAAATCTACACTAACCCTAAAACAAAACTGAACCATAACCCTAACCCTTAATCTAAACCAAACCCTTAAGCTATACCTAGTCCTAAACCTAGCCCTAATGACTCCTAACCCTAACCCTAGAAATAACCCTGACACTAACTCGGCCCCTAACACTAACCCAAGCTCTAAACATTGCCCTAACACTAACCCTAGAACTAACCCTAAACAGAAAATTGGTTCTTTCATTAGCTGTAGTCCTAACGATAACACAAATCCTAGCCCGAATTTGAGACCTAATCCTATTTTTTAACTGTAACCCTAACCCTAACCCTAGCCCTAAACCTAACCCTAACCCTAACTCTGCCTTAAACCCTATTCCTTTCCCTAAGTCAAATGCTAAACCTAATGCTACCATAGTCCTAAAATTAATTCTTTGCATACCCCAAACACTAACTCTATTACTAGTCCTATTTTAGCCCTTATTCTAGCTCTAAACCTAACCCTAACCCTGACCCTTATTCTGACACTAACAATAACCCTATGTCTAAACCTGACCCTAACAATAAACCAAAACCTAACTCTTCCCATACTGGTAAACCTATACTTAAACCTAACAGTAACACTAGCACTAGACAAAACCTAATCCTAAATATAGTCAAAAATCTAGCCCTAGCCCTAAACAAATACCTAAACAAATATCTAGCACTAGCCCTAACAATAACCGTTAACCTAACTTAAAGACTGACCCTATCCCTAGACCCAATGCTAGTCGTAATTCTGGCACTCACCTTAAACCTAACCCTATCCTGAACAATGACCTTAACCCTAAACAAACTCTAGCTCTAAACCTTATCCTAACCCAAAATCTAACCCACACTAGACAAATCCATAAACCTGACCCTAAAACTAGCCATAAATATATTCCTAGCTGTTATATTTCCATAGCCCTAATGTTAGAACAAACCTCACAAAAATATTGACCTTATCCTAGCCCTAAATCTAGCCATTATTGTAACCCTAACCATAAGCCTAAACCTAACCCTAATCCTAACCCTCGTTTTAACCCTAATTCTAGCTAAAACTCTACCCTTAATCAAAACATAACCCTAACCCTAACTCTAACATTAGCCCTCACTCTAAACCTAACCCTCACACTAGCCCTAATCCTAGCTCAAATGCTAACACTTATCCCAAACCTAACCCTGACATGAACCCTTGACCTAACCCTAACCCTATTCCTAATTCTAACCTTATCTCTAGCCCTAAACGTAGCTCTAAACCTATCCATTACCCTAAAGATAAGCCTAACCCAAATGCTAACCCTAGACCTAACACTAACACTATTGCTAACACTAACTCTATTCATTACCCAAACCTAACCTGAACCCTAAACCTAACCCTATCAATTACCCTAACCAAGGCCCTAACCCTATCCCTAATGCTAATTCAAGCCTTAACCCTGAATCTTAACCTAAACCAAACCATACTCCAGCCCTGACTCTAATAATACACCTAGCTTTAAACCTGACCCTTAACCTAAACCTTACCCTTACACTAGACCTAGCCATAAGCTAACCCTAAAACTAACCATAACCATAGACCCAGACCCGACATTAGCCCCAGCACTAATCCTAGCCCTAACCCTGACACAAACACTTGTCGTCATCTTAGGCCTATACCTAGCCTTAATCCTAACCCAAACCCTAATTCTAGCCCTATCTCTAATTTTAACCCTTGTTCTAGACCTGAACTTAGGTATAACCCCATCCTTTCCCCTAACCCTATCAATTACCCTAACCCTAACCCTAACCATATCTCTAGCTCTAACCATAGGCCTAACCCTAACACTAACCCTAGCACTACCCTAGCCCTAATTTATCCCTAACCCTAACTCTACCCCCAACCTTGGCCTAAGACTAATTCTAACTCTCCTCCTAGCCTTATTTCTACTTCTAACCCTATCCATTACAATAAACCTAACACAAGCCTTAACCTTAGTCCTAACCCTAGCCCTAGACCCTACCCTAGATCTAACCATAACTCTACATTTGATTCTAAACCTAAGCCTAATCCTCAACCTACCACTAGACCTAACACTATCACTAATTCTAAAATTAGCTGTAACCCCAGCCTTATCCCTTAAACAAAACCGACCATTATCCTAAACCTAAATGTTAACCTAAATCAAAACCTAACCCAAAACCTAGCCATAACATTCTAGCTTTAATTCATGTCCTAGTCCTAAAATTAACCCTGAACCTGACTTATATTCTAACAGTAACCTTAATTCTAAATATCACAATAACCCTAAAGATAATACTAACAGTAGATCTAGACCAAATACTAACTCTAATCATAACCTTAGTTCTTATATTAGCCATAGCCCTAACCCTAGCTCTAAACCTAACAGGAAAAAGGAGCCCTAATCTGAGCCCTAAGCCCAGAAGTAAACCGAAATAAAAACCTAACCTAAGCCCTAACCCCAACCCTAACCCTAGCCCTAACCCTAGCTCTAATTCGATCACTTACCCTAAGCTAAACCCTATCCATAGTGATAAACTTAGTCCTAATCCTAATCCATAGCCTAACCCAAACACTAAACCTATTACTAGTCCTAAATCTAGCTCTCATTCTATCTCTAACCCTAACTCAAATCCTTACCCTAACACAAACCCTCAGTCTGAATATGATCCTAATCCTGAACCAAACCCTAAAATTAGCCCTACGAGTAAACTTATACCTAAACCTAACCCTAACACTAGCCCTAGACCTAAGCCTATTCTTAATATAGCCATAACTCTAGACCTTGAACTAAAAAACCATGAGCTATAGCCCTAACATAATCCTTAACCTAATGCAAACACTAACCCTATCCCTAGACCTAAATCTATTCCTAATTCTGGCTTTCACATTAAACCTAATTCTAACCTGAACACTGACCCTAACACTAACACTAAAACCTAGCTCTAAACCTGACCCTAACTCAAAACCTAAACATAACACTAGACATAGCCATAACTCTAACCCTAAAACTAGCTCTAATCAGAACCCTAAATCTTACATTACACATAGCCTTAACCCTGGGCCTAAACCTAAAACAAAACCTAGCCCTAATCCAAGGCCTAAACCTTCTCTAAGCATAAACATAATCCTAAATGTAGCCCAAACCCTAATTCTTGCCTTACACATAACCCTAGCTCAAAGCCTAGCCCTTAGCCTAAACATAACCCTAGCACTATTCCTAAACCTAAACATAACCTTAGACCTAATCCTAAACTTAACCCTAGTACTAACACTAGCTCTAACCCTAACATTACCCTAAACCTACCCCTAACCCTAATAATAACCCTATCCCTAAAACTAACCCTATCCCTAACCCTAAACATAAAACTAACCCTTGACCTAACCCTAAACCTAACACTTGCCATAAACTTAACCGTAACCCTTACCATAAATTAAAAATAACCTATCCCTAAACCTAAATTTAACCATAAGCTAAACTTAAACGTAAACCTAATGTTACATCTAATCCAATACATTACTCAAAAACTAAACCTAACCCTAAGGAAAACCCTAGCCATAACCCCAACCCTACCCATAACCATAACCATAACAATAATCCACACCTAACACTAAATCTAACACTCCCCCTAGCCCTAACCATAGCTTAATCCCTAACCCTTACCGTAACACTACCACTAGCCCTAGCCCTTACCATAACGCTAACGCTAGTCCTAACACTAACACTAAACTTAGGCCTTATCCTAGCCCTAATTTAGCCCTATTCCTAACCCTAACCCTAACCCTAGAATCAAGACTCACTATAATTCTCACACAAGTCCTATCCCTACTTCTAATGCTATCCCTTACCATAACCCTAATCCAAGCCCTAACCCTAGTCATAACCCTTGCACTAACTTTAGCCCAAGAACTAACTCTAGATCGAAACCTATCTCTAAAACTAACCGTATCCCAATGCCTCAGCCTAACCCTGAAACTAGCTCTAACCCTAATGCTAATCCTAAAATTAGCCCTAACCCTAGCCCTAGCCTTAAAACAAAACTTAGCCATACCCCTAACACTAACCCTTATCCTAGACCAAACCCTAACCCTACACCAGCCCTAACTCTAGCCCTAATTTGAAACCTAACCCTAACCCTAAACATAACCATGACCCTGACTCATATCCAAACTCTAAACCTAGCTCTAAAAATCACCCTAACCTTAAACCTAACCCTAAAACTAGACCTAGCCCTAAACCGAACCCTAAAACTAACCCTAATTGTAACTCTAGTTCTTACAATAGCGTAACCAAAATACTAGCCCTAACCCTAATACAAAACTAGCCCTAATTCAAGCCCTAACACGAGCTTTAACAATAAACCTCACTCTAACCCTGATTCTAACCCTAGCTCTAACCCTATCCCTTACCCTAAGCCAAACCCTCACCCTAGTGCTAACCGTATTCTTAGCACTAATCCTTAGCCTAACCAAAATCCTAACCCTATAACTTGTCCTAACCCTAGGCTTCATTCTAGATCTAAACCTAACCTAAACCCTAACCCTATCCCTGACCTTTATTCTGACCCTAACACTAATCTTAGGTCTAAATCTAAACCTAACCCTAAACCGAAACCTAACACTAGCCCTACTGGTAACCTTATACCTAAACCTAACCCTAATACTAGACCTAGACCTAAACCAATCGTAAATCTAGCCATAACTATAGCTCTAGACCTAAAGACAAACTAGATGTAGCCTTAACAATAACCCTTAACCTAACCCAAACTCTAACCCTACCTCTAGACCTAACCCTAGTCCTAATTCTGGCTTTAACCCTAACCATTACCCTACCCGAACACTGTCCCTTATATTAACACTAACCCTAGATCTAAACTTCACTCTAAACCTAAAAGTAACCCTAAAACTACACTTAGCCATAGCATTAACCATAAAACTAGTCCTAATCATTACACTAGTTCTTAAATTATCCATAGCCCTAACCTATCACAAAGCTAGACCTAATCCAAGCCCTACCTTAGATTTAACACTAAAGATAACCCTAACAATAACCTTAGCCCTAACCATAACGCTAAGCCTAACCCTAGACCTAATCCTAACCATAAACCTAGCCCTAACCCTAGCTCTAACCATATTTGTAACCATAAGATAACTATAATCCTTATGCTAACCCTAGGTGGAACCCTAATCCTAGCACTAGTCTTAACCCTGTCCATTAACCTACACCTAACATGAACCCTAAACCTAACTATGTCATTACCTGATCCCTAAACTTAAGACTAATTTGAGCCCTAAACCTAAACCTTAACCTAACCCAAACCCTAATCTTGACCCTGATTCTAATAATACCCATAGCTCTCAACCTGACACTAATAAGAAACCTAAACTTTACAAAAGACCTAGCCATAAACCTGACCCTAAAAACTATCCCTAATCATACCTTATACCTGACATTAGCTCTACCTCTAATCCTAGCCCTAACCCTAATACAAATCTTAGTCCACATCCTAGCCATGAACCTCACCTTAATCATAACCCTAAAACTAATTTTAGCCCTAACCTTAATCCTAATTCTCACCCTAGTCCTAAAACTAGCTATATTCCCATCCCTAAATCTAAACCTAATCCTAACCCTAAACCTAACACTAATCCTAGGCCTAACCCTAGGCCTAACCCTAACACTAACCCTAGCCCTAATCCAAACCCTAATTAAGCCCTAGCCCTACCCCTAACCCTAGCCCTAAGACTAACTCTAACTCTCACATTAGCCCTATACCTAGTTCTAACCCTATCCCTTTCCATCACCATACACCTAGCCCTAAAACTAGCCCTACCCTAGCCCTATACTTATCTTTATCTCAAAACCTAGATCTAAACCTAACTCTAAATTTAAACATAACCCTAAGTCTAAATCTAACCATAACTCTACTCTTATACCTAATCCTTAACCTAAGCCTAAATCTCACACATACACTAGACCTAATCCTAAGAATAATCTTAAAACTATCCCTCACCCTACCCCTAGCCCTAAAACAAAACCGATACATAGCCATTACCTTAACCCTTAACCTAAACCAAACCCTAACCCTATACCTAGCCCTAACTCTGTCCCTAATTATAGTCTAACCCTAACCTGAAAAATAACCCTGACCCTGACTGTGACCCTAACACTAACCCTGGCTCTAAACATCATCATCACTGTAAATCTAAAGTTAACACTAGACCTAGACCTAACTCTAACTCTATAACTAGCTGTAATCATAAACCTACTTCATACATTAGCCCTAAACTAACCCAAAACCTAGCCTGAATCTGAGTCCTAAACCTAGCTTTAACCCTAAACTAAAACCTAACACTAACCCAAACACTAGCCCTAATCCTATACATAACCCTAGCCCTAACATTTAGGCTAACCCTATCCATTACCCTAACGATAATCCTAACCCTTCTGATAACCCTAGGCCTAAATCTAACCCTATACATTACACTAAACCAAACCTAAACCCTAAACCTAACTCTGTCATTACCCTAACCCTAAATCTAACACTAATTCGAGCCCTGCACCTAAACACTAACATAACCCAAACCCTAATCCTGACCCTGATTCTAAAAATAACCCTAGATCTAAACCTGACCCTAACCAAAAACCTAATCCTTCTACTTGACCAATCCATAAACCTAACACTAAATCTATCCCTAACTGTCACCCTAGACCTGACATTAGCCATAGCCCTAATACTATCCCTAAACTTAAAACAAATCCTATTCCTCACCGTAGCCCTAAACATAGCCTTAATCATAACCCTAACCCTAACCCTAGTTCTAACCCTATACTAACCTTCGCCCTTGCCCTAAACCTAGCTATTACCACATCCTTAGCGTAAACTAAACCCTAAATCTAACCCTAACCCTAATGATAACCCTTGCCTTATTCTTAGCACTAGCACTAAAACTAGATCGAAACCTAACACTAAATATAACCCTAAATTGATGCCTAAGCCTAATCCTAAAACTAGGCCTAATCCCAGCCTTAACATAACACTAGCCATAATTTAGCCCTATCCCTAAACCTAACCCTAACCTTAGCCCTAAGACTAGGGCTAAATCTAACACTAGACCTATCACTCGTTCTAACCCTGTCCCTTACTGTAACCCTAACCCTAACTTATCCCTAGTACTAATCCTTGCCATATCCTTATCCCTAGCACTAACTTTAGGCAAAACGTAACTATAAATCTAACCCTAACCTGAAGCTTAAGCCTACACCTAACACTAGCCCAAACCATAACACTAATCCTAAACCGATCCCTAACCCTGGTCCTAGCCCTATAACAAAATGAGCAATAGCCCTAAACCTAAACATTAACCTAAACCAAACCCTAACCTTACACCTAGACCTAAACCTAGCCCTAATTTGAATTGGAAGCTGAACCCTAAAACTAACACTGAACCTGACACTTACCCTAACGCTTCTAGCTCTAAACATCACACTAACCCTAAACCTAACCCTAACATTAAACCTAGCACTAAAACTCTAAAACTAGCCCTAATTGTAAACCTAGTACTTACATTAGCTGTAACCCTAACCCTAGTCCTAACATAACGCAAAACCTAGCCCTAATCCAAGCCCTAGCCCTAGCTTTAAACCTAACCTAACCCAAACACTAGCCCCAATTGTAACCAAAACTGTAGCCTTAAACTGATTTGTAACTCTATCCATTACCGTAACCATAACCCTAACCATAATGATAACTCTAGGCATAAACCTAACCCTATCCCGAATCCTAACACTTCCATTACCCTAAACCTTACCTGAATCCTAAACCTAACCCTATCATTACACTAATCTTAGTCCTAAGACTAATTCAAGCCCAAACTTGAAACCTTAACCTATCCCAAACCCTAACCCAGACCATGATCCTAATAATAACCCTAGCTCTAAACTTGACCATAAACCACCACCTAACCCTTAGCCTAGATGTAGACACAAATCTAATCCTAAAACTATTTTTAACCATATTCTGGACTCGAAATTAGCTCTAGCCATAATCCTAGCTGTAACCCTTAAAACACACCTAGCCCTCATCCTAACCCTAACCCTAGCCCTACACCTAACCCTAATTCTAACCTTCACCCTACCTCTAAATCTAGCTATAATGTCATCCCTTACCCTAAATTTAAACCTAACCCTAGGCTTAAAAGCTAAACACAAAAGCTAGCCCTAATCCTAGCCCTAAATTAGCTCTATCTCTAACTCTATCCTAACCCTAGCCATAAGACTAATTCTAACTCTTGCCCTAGCCCTATCCCTAGTTCTATACCAATCCACTACCGTAAACCTAACACTAGCCCTAATACTTGCCTTAAATTTTGTCCCAACACTAACCCAAACTCTAAATTTAACCTTAAACATAAGCCTAACCCGAACATTAACACTAACCTTAACCTTAATGCTAATCATAAAACTAGCCCTAACCCTAATCCTAGTAGTGAAACAAAACTGAACAATAGGCCTAACCCTAAACCTTAACTTAAACCAAACACTGACACTAAACGTAGACCTAAACCTACCCTAATTCTAGTCCTAAGCCTCACCTTAAAACTAATCCTCACCCTGACTCATATCCTAATACTCACCCTAGCTCTAAATATCACCCTAAAATGAAACCGAACACTAACACTAACAATAGCCCTAATTTGAGTCTTAACGCTAACCATAAATCTAACCCTTAAAATTATCCTATTCTAACAAGAACCGTAGCTATAAATATCACCCTAACCTTAAATCTAAGCCTAGCACTCAACCTACCCCTAATCCTAATCCTAAAACTAACCGTAATGGTAACCCTACTTCTTACATTAGCCGTTGCCCTAATCCTAGCCCTAACCCTAACACAAAAACTAGTCCTAAACTGAGCCCTAAACCTAGCTTTAACTCTAACTCTAACCCTAACCATAGCCCTAACTCTAGATCTAAATCAATCCCTTACCCTAAGCGAAAACCTAAACCTAAGTGTAATCCTAGACCTATCCCTAGTCCTTAGACTAATCAAAACTGTAACCCTATTAATAATCCTAACCCTAGCCTTCATTTTAGCTCTAACACTATCCCCAAACCCTAACCCTAACTCTGATCCTTATTCTGACCCTAACACTAAACCTATGTCTAACCCTAACCCCAACCCTAACCCCAAATTTACCATAATCCTATCCCTAGACCTAACTCTGAACCTACCTCTCAGTGTAGCCCTAGTCATAGCTCAGAACCTAACCCTTATGCTAAACATAAACGTAAACCTAAACCTAGTTCTAACTCTCACCTTAACCCTAACACAATACCTAATCCTAACCATAACCCTAGCCCTAACCTTAACTCTAGCTGTATCCATTGCCCTAAAAATAACCCTTACCATCATGCTAACCCTAGGCTCAACCGTAACCCTATCGCTTTCCCCAAACCTATCAATTACCCTAAACCTACCCTGAACCCTAAACCTCACCCAATCATTACGCTAACCCTAACCCTAATGCTAATTTGATCCCTAACCTAACCTGAAACCTAAACTAAACCTAACACTGACCGTGACCATAAAAATTCCCCTAGCTGTAAAACTGACTCTTACTTACATAACCCTTACACTAGACCTAGCCAGCAACCTAACCCTAAACTATTCCCAACCTTAAACCAGCCTTAATTCTAACCCTAACCCTAACACAAATCCTAGCTCTTATCCCAGCCCTAAACACAGCCTTAATTTTATCCCTAGGCCTAACTCTAACAGTAACCCTAGGCCTAATCTTAGCCCTAATTTAGCCCTATCCCTAACCCTAACCCTAACTCTAGCCCAAACATTAACTCTAACTCCCACCCTAACCCTAACCCTAGTTCTAACTCTATCCCATACTAGAATCCTAATCCTAGTCCTAACCCTTGGTGTAACCCTAGCCCTATTCATAGCCCTGGCCATAATCCTAGATCTAACCCTAACTATAAATCTAACCCTAACCCTAAACCGAAACCTAAACCTAACACTAGCCCTAACGCTAATGCTAATCCTAAAATTAGCTCTAAACCTAGCCATAGCCCAAAACAAAACAAAGTCATAGCCATAACCCTAACACTTACCATAAACCAAAACCTAACCCTAAACCTAGCCCTAAACATATCCCTAATTCTAGTCCTAACCCTAACCCGAAAACTAACCCTGACACTGACTCTGACCCTAACACTAACCCTGGCTCTAAACATCATCATCACCGTAAACCTCAACCTAACACTAGACCTAGCCCTAACTCTAACCCTATAACTAGCACTAATCATAACCCTACTTCATACATTAGCCTTAGATTTAACCCTAGCCCTAACCTAACCAAAAACCTAGCCTTAACCCAACTCCTAAACCTAGCTTCAACCCTAAACTTAAACCTAAACCTAACCCAAACTAGCGCAAATACTATACATAACCCTAGCCCTAACCATAGGTCTAAACCTATCCATTAACCTAACAATAACCCTAACCCTTAAGCTAACCCTAGGAATAACCCTAACCCTATTCATTACACTACAACAAACCTAAACCCTAATACTAACACTGTCATTACCATAAACCTAAACCCTAATCTAACCCAAAGCCTAACCCTGACCGTGACCCTAAAGATAACACTAGATATAAACCTGAATCTTACCCTAAACCTAATCCATACACTGGAAAGCCATAAACCTAACACTAAATTTAGCCCTAACAATAACCCTAGTCCTGACATAAGCACTAGCTCTAATATTATCCCTAACCCTAACACAAATCCTAAACCTCATCCTAGCCATAAACCTAGCCTTATTCATAATCCTAACACTAACTAAGCCCTAACCCTAACACTTGCCCTAGCCCTAAACCTAACCAAAACCACATCCATTACCCTAAACGTAACCCTAACACTAACCCTAACCCTTATAGTCACAATTGCCCTATCCTTAGCCCTAGCTTTTACACTAGGTAGAAACCTAACTTTAAATCAAACCCTAACTCGATGCCTAATCCTATAACTAGCCCTAACCCTGATGCTAATTCTAAAACTAGCCATAACCCTAGCCCTAACACTAACCTTAGCAGTAATTTAGCCCTATTCCCTAACCCTAACCCTAGCCCTAAGAATAACTCTAACTCTCACACTGGCCCTATCACTTGTTCTAATCCTATACCTTCCCATAAACCTAAACCTATCCCAAATCCTAGTCCTAACCCTTGCCCTATCCTTAGCCTTAGCACTAATCTTAGATAAAAACCTAACTCTAAATTTAACCCTAAACCGAAGCCTAAGCCTAAATCTAAGACTAGCCCTAACTCTAACACTAATCCCAAAAATTTCATTAACCCTAACCCTAGCCCTAAAACCAAACGGAGCCAAAGCTCTAACCATAATCTTTAACCTAAACCAAGCCCTAACCCTACACCTAGCCATAACCCCAGCCCTAATTCGAATTTTAAGCCAAACCCTAAAATTATCCCTGACCCTTACACTAACCATAACACTAAAAGAAAGTCTAAACATCACCCTAACCTTAAACCTAAACCTAACAGAAAACCTAGACCTAAAACACTAAAACTAGCCATAATCATAATCCTAGTACTTACATTAGCCATAATCCTAACCCTAGCACTAACTTAACCCAAAATCTAGCCCTTATCATAACCATAAACCTAGCCCTAAACTGATATCTAACTCTATCCATTACCATAACTATAACCCTAATACTAATGCTAATTCGAGCCCTAATTTTAAACCTTAACCTACCCCAAACCCTACCCCAGAACTTGACCCTCATAGTACCCCTAGCTCTAAACCTGATGCTAACACTAAACCTAACCATTACACTAGACGTACCCATAATCCTAACCCTAAAACTATATTTAACCATAATTCTGTACCTGAAATTAACCCTAGCACTAATCTTAGCCCTAACCCTAAAAAAAAAAAACTATCCCTCATCCTACCCCTAATCCTAGCCTTAATCATAACCCTATCCCTAACCACAGACCTAACACTAATTATAACCCTCACCCTACCTCTAAACCTAGCTATAAAGCCAGCCCTTACCCCAAACTTTGCCCTAACTCTAAACCTAAACTCTAAACTCTAACCCCCACCCTAACCCTAACCCTAACCCTAACCCTAGGCTTAAACTAAACACTAAACCTAGCACTAATCCTAGCCCTAATTTGGCCCTATCACTAACCCTAACCCTAACCCTAGCCCTAAGACTAACTCTCGCCCTAGCCCTATTTCTAGTTTTAACCCTATCCCTTACCATATCCCTAAACCTAGCCATAAACCCTTGCAATATCCTTAGTTCTAGACCTAACCCTAGATCTAATCCTAATTTCAAATTTAACCCTAAGCCTAAGCCTAACATTAACACTAGTGCTAACCCTAACCCTAGGACTAAAACAAAACCAAGTATGAGCCTTAACACTAAACCTTAACTTAAACCAAAACCTAACACTAAAACTAGACCTAACCCTAGCCCTAATTCTAGTCCTAACCCTAACCTTAAAACCAACCCTGACCCTGACTCATATCCTAACACTCACCCTAGCTCTAAACACCGCCCTCACTATAACCGAAACTTAACAGCAACCCTAGCCCTATTTTGAGTCTTAACTCTAACCCTAAAACTAAGCCTGACCCTGACTCCTATCCTAACACAAACCCTAGCTATAAATATCTCCCTAACCATAAACCTAATTCTAACCCATACCCTAACACTACAACTAACCCTAATGGTAACCTTAGTTCTTATATTAGCCATTGCCCTAACCCTAACACAAGACCTAGGCCTAATCCGAGCCCTAAACCTAGCTTTAACCCTAACTCTAACCTTAAGCATAGCCATAACCCTATCTCTAAACCAATCCCTTACCTAAACACAACCCTAAATCTAAGGGTAACCCTAGACCTATCCCTAATCCTTAGGTTAACCAAAACACTAACCCTATTAATAGCCCTTACCCTTGCCCTCATTCTAGCTTTAACCCTAAACTTAAACATAACCCTAACCCAAACAAAAGCCCTAATCCTATACATAACACTAACCCTAACCTTAGGCCTAAACCCTAACCATATCCATTACACTAAACCAAAACTAAACATAACCATGTCATTACCATAACCCTAAATCTAATGTTAATTCAAGTCCTAAACCTAAACCCTAACCTTACCCAAACCCTTCACCTTGACCCTAAAAATAACCCTAGCTATAAACCTAACCCTTTCCCTAAACCTAATCCTTACACTGGACCAAGCCATAAAACTAACACTAAATCAATCCCTAACTGTAACCCTATACCTGGTATTAGCCCTAGCCATTGCCCTAACCCTAACACAAGACCTAGGCCTAATCCGAGCCCTAAACCTAGCTTTAACCCTAACTCTAACCTTAAGCATAGCCATAACCCTATCTCTAAACCAATCCCTTACCTAAACACAACCCTAAATCTAAGGGTAACCCTAGACCTATCCCTAATCCTTAGGTTAACCAAAACACTAACCCTATTAATAGCCCTTACCCTTGCCCTCATTCTAGATCTAACCCTATCCAAAACACTAACACTAACCCTGACCCTCTTACTGACACTACCACTAATACTAGGTCTAATTCTAACCCTAACCCTAACCCAATATATACCATAATCCTATCCCTAGACCTAATCCTGAACCTAACTCTCAGCCTAGTCCTAACTATAGCTCAGAACCTAACACTTGCACTAAACATAACCCTGACCTAACCCTAGTTCTAACTCTCACCCTAACCCTAAATCAAGACCTAATTCTAATCAGAACCCTAGCGCTAGCCTTAAGTCTAACTGTATCATTACCCTAAACATAACCCTTACCCTAATGCTAAGCCTAGGCCTAACCCTAAACATACCACTATCCCCAAATTTATCAATTACCCTAAACCTACCCTGAACCCTAGACCTAATCCAATCATTACCCTAACCTTAACCCTAATGCTAATTCAGGCCCTAACCCTAAACTCAAACCTAAACCAAACTCTAACACTGACACTGACCCTAATAATTCCCCTAGCTCTAAACCTTGCTCTTTCCCTATACCTAACCCTTACACTAGACCTAGCCATAAAACTAACCCTAAAACTATTCCTAAGCATAACCCTAGACCTGATATTACCACTAGCCATAATACTAGCCCTAACAATAACACAAACTCTAGCCCTTATCCTAGCCCTAAAAATAACCTTAATTATAACCCTAACCATAACCCTAGGACTAACCCTAACACTCACCTTAGCCCTATTCTTAGATCTAATGTAGCCCTATCCCTAACCTTAACCCTAACCCCAATCCAATGATTAACTCTAAGTCTCACATTAGTCCTAACCCTAGTTCTAACCCTATACTTTACTGGAACCCTAATCCTACCACAAAACTTAGATCTAACACTAGCCCTATTCATAGCCCTAGCAGCAACCATAGATCTAACCCTAACACTAAATCTAACCCTAACCCTTAGACTAAACCTAAACCTAACACTAGCCCTAACCCTAAGTCTAATCCTAAAACTAGCACTAACCCTAGCCCTAAAAAAAAACCAAGCCATAGACCTAACCCTAGCCCTTAATATAAACTATGCCCTAACGCTACACTTAGCCATAACTCTAGCCTTAATTCGAGTTTTAAGCCAAACCTGAAAACTAACCCTGACCATGACTCTGAACTTAACACTAACCCTACCTCTAAACATCACCCTAACTCTACCTCTAAACATCACCCTAACCCTATACCTAAACCTAACAATAGACGTAGCCCTAACCCTAACCCTAATATTAGCCCTAATCACAACACTGGTACTTACATTAGCCGTAACCCGAAACCTAGCCTTAACCCAAAACCTAGCCTTATTCTGAGCACTATTCCTAGATGTACCCCTAACCCTAACCTATCACTAATTATAACTATAACCCGAGCCATAACCCTAGATTTAACACTAACCCTAACCCTAAGCCTAACCGTATCAATAATCATAACATTGACCCTAGCTGTAACCCTATCTCTAACGCTATCCATTACCCTAACCATAACCATAACCCTAATGCTAAACCTGGGCCTAAATCTAACTGTATCCCTAATCCTAACCCTGTCTATTACCCTAAACCTAACCTGAAACCTAAACCTAACACTATCTTTACCCTAATTTTAACTCTAATGCTAATTCGAGACCTAACATTAAGCATTAACCTATCCAAAACACTAATTGTGACCCTGACACTAATCATACCCTTAGCACTAAACCTGACCCTAACCCTAAACCTGACCCTTACACTAGACATAGCCATAAACCTAACCCTAAAACTATTTTTAACCATAACACTCGACCTAAAATTAGACATAGTTGTAATCCTAGCCCTAAACCTAGGCTTAATCCTAACCAAAACCATAACCTGAGCCCTAACCCTAAATTTATTCTTCGCCCTAGACATAAATCTACCTATAACCTCATCCTGTACCCAAAAACTAACCATAACCCTAAACCTAACCCTAAACCTCGCCCTAAACCTAGGCCTAACACAAAGCGTAGTGCTAATCCTAGCCTTTATTTAATCCTATCCTAACCCTAACTTAGCTATAAGACTAACTCTCGAACTACAGCTATCCATAGGTCTAACCATATCCCTTACCATAACCCTAAACCTAGCCATAACCCTTGCCCTATGCTTAGTATTAGCTCT
The DNA here is from genome assembly GCF_001458135.2 of Marmota marmota marmota. Classification (NCBI taxonomy): domain Eukaryota; kingdom Metazoa; phylum Chordata; class Mammalia; order Rodentia; family Sciuridae; genus Marmota; species Marmota marmota. The sequence continues at coordinate 34,499 of NW_026006373.1, forward strand.
AACCCTAGATCTAAACCTAATTCCAAATTTAACCCTAACACTAAGCCTAAGCCTAACATTAACACTTAGCCTTAATCCTAAGCCTAGGACAAAAACAAAACCGAGCATTAGCCCTAACCTTAAACCTTAACTTAAACCAAATCCTAACACTACAACTAGACCTAACCCTAGCCTTAATTCAAGTCCTAACCCTAACCTTAAAACCAAGCCTGACCCTGACTCCTATTTTACATGAACCATAGCTATAAATATAACCCTAACCTTAAACCTAACCTTAACACTAAACATAACCCACAACCTAACACTAAAACTAACCCTAATGGTAACCCTAGTTGTTACATTAGCCATTGCCCTAACCCTAGCCCTAACCCTAACACAAAACCTAGGCCTAATCCGAGACCTAAACCTAGCTTTAACCCTAAATCTAACCATAACCATAGCCCTAACCCTAGCTCTAAACCAATCCCTTACCTAAGCAAAACCCTAAACCTAAGGGTAACCCTATACCTATCCCTAATCCTTAGGCTAACCAAAACACTAATCCTATTAATAACCCTTACCCTTGACCTCATTCTAGCTCTAACCCTATCCAAAACCCTAACACTAACTCTGACCCTTTCCTGACCCTACAACTAATCCTAGGTATAGTCCTAACCCTAACCCTAGACCAAAACCTACCGTAATCTTATTCCTAGACCTAATCCTGAACCTAACTCTCAGCCTAGCCCTAACTATAGCTCAGAAGCTAACCCTTACACTAAACATAACCCTAACCTAACCCTACTCTAACTCTCACCCTAACCCTAAATCAAGACCTAATTCTAACCGTAACCCTAGCCCTAACCTTAAGTCTAATTGTATCATTACCCTAAATATAACACTTACCCTAATGCTAACCCTAGGCAAAAACTTAAATATATCACTATCCCCAAATATATCAATTACCCTAAACCTACCCTGAACCCTAGACCTAATCCATTCATTACCCTAATTCTAACCCTAATGCTAATTTGAGCCCTAACCCTAAACTCAAACCTGAACCAAATCCTAACACTGACACTCTCCCTAATAAATCCCCTAGCTCTAAACCTCACTCTTACACTATACCTAACCCTTACACTAGATCTAGCCTAGTCATAAAACTAACCATAAAACTATCCCTAAGCATAACCCTAGACCTGATATTAGCCCTAGACATGATACTAGCCTAACCCTAACACAAACCCTAACCCTTATCCTAGCCTTAAACATAGCCTTAATTATAACCCTAACCATAAACCTAGGCCTAACTCTAACACTAACCCTAGCCCTAATCTTATATCTAATTTAGCCTTAACCCTAACATTAACCCTAACCCTAGCCCAAAGACTAACTCTAACTCTCACCTTAGTCCTAACCCTAGTTCTAACCCTATACTGGAAACCTAATCCTAGCCCAAACCATAAGTCTAACACTAGTCCTATTCATAAACCTAGCACTGACCGTAGATCTAACCCTAACTCTAAATCTAACCCTAAACCTTAGCCTAAACCTAAACCTAACACTAGCCCTAATCCTAAGGCTAATCCTAAAACTAGCACTAACCCTAGCCCTAAAACAAAACCAAGCCATAGACCTAACCCTAACCCTTAATATATACTAAGCCCTAACCCTACACTTAGCCATAACTCTGGCCCTAATTTGAGTTTAAGCCAAACCCTAAAACTAACCCTGACCCTGACTCTGAACTTAACACTAACCCTAGCTCTAAACATCACCCTAACCCTATACCTAAACTTAACAATAGACCTAGCTCTAACCCAAACTCTAAAATTAGACCTAGTCCTACCCTTTATTTAATCATATCCTAACCCTAAACCTAGCCATAAGACTAACTTTAACTCTTGCCCTAGTCCTAGCCCTAGTTCTATCCTTAGCCTTAATCCTAACCCTACATCTAAGTCTAATTCTAATCTAAACCGAACTCTAAATTTAACTGTAACAATAAGCCTAAACCAAACCCTAACACTACCCCTAACCATAACGCTAATCCTAAAACTTGTCCTATCCCTATCCCTGGCCATAAACAAAAACCGAGCCATAGCCCTAATCCTAACCCTTAACCTAAATCAAACATTAACCCTACAACTAGCCCTACCTAAAACTAAATCTAAAGCTAACCCTGACACTGACACTAACCCTAACACTAATCGTAGCTCTAAAAATCACCCTAACCTTAAATTAACCCTAACACTATATCTAGCCTTAACCTAACCCTAATACTAGCCTTAATCATAACCCTAGTTCATACATTAGTCATTGTCATAAATGTAGCCCTAACCCTAACACAAATTCTACCCCAAATCCAAGCCCTAATCTTAGCTTAAACCTAAATACTAGCCCTAACCCTAAACCTAACACTAGCCCTAACCCTAAGTCTAACCCTATTCCTTACACTAAGCCAAAACCTAACCAAAATGTTAACCCTAGTTCTAACCCTAATCCTTAGCTTAACTTAATCTCTAACCTTATTACTAGTCTTAACCCTAGCCCTCATTTTCTACCTCTAAACCTAACCCTGACCCTCATCTGACCATAACAGTAATCCTAGGTCTAAACCTGACCCTAAACCTAACCCAAATCCTAACACTAGTCTTACTGGTAACCCTATACCTATACCTAAGCCTAACAATAGAACTAGAACTAAAGATAATCCTAAATATAGCTATAACTCTAGCCCTAGACCTAAACAGAAACCTAGCACTAGCCTTAACAATAACCCTTAACATAAACTGAACACTTACCCTACCCCTAGACTTAAACCTAGTGCTAATTCTGGCTCTAACCCTTACCCTAACCCTATCCCCAAAACTGACCCTAATTCTAACAGTGAACATAGCTTTAAGCCTGACACTAACCCAAAACCTAGACCTAACACTAGACCTAGCCATAACCCTAACCCTAAAACTAGCCCTAAGCATAACCCTAGTTCTTACATTAAGCATTGTCCTAAACCAAAAAAAAAAAAACTAGCCCTAATCCTAGGCCTAAACTTAGCTCTAAGCATAACGCTCAGCTTCACCCTAGCCCTAAACCTAGCCATAACCTAAGCCTCACCTTAGACGTAACCCTAGCTCAAAGCCTAACCTTTACACTAAACATAACCCTAGCTCTATCCTAAACCCTAACCCTAACCCTAGCCCTAATCCTAACATTAAACCTTGCCTGAAATTTAGCTCTAAACTTATCCATTACAATAACCCTAACCCTAACCCTAATTAGAACCCTATCCCTAACACTAACCTAACTCTAACCATAAATGTAAACCTAGACCTAAACCTAAACCTAACCCTCACCCTAGTCCTAACACTAGCTCAAACACTAACCCTTACCCTAACCTAACCATAAACCTAGCCCTAAACCTAACACTTACCCTAACCCTAAAACTTACCCTAAATCACACCCTAGCCCTATCCTTAAACCTAGCCCTAATCCTAGACTTAATCCAATCCATAACCTAACCCTAACCCTAGCTCTAAACCTATCCATTACACTAAACATAAATATAACCCTAATGCTAACCCTAACCTGATCGCTAAACCTAACCCATCCATTACCCTAAACCTTAACTGAAACATAAACTAATCCCTATCCATTATGCTAACCCTAAACCTAACCCTAATGATAATTCTAGCCCTAACCCTAAACCTTTAGCTAAACCAAATGCTAATCCTGACCCTGACCCTGACCCTAATAATAACCCTAGCCCTAAAGCTGACCTTTAACCTAAACCTAACTCTTACACTAGACCTAGCCATAACCTAACTCTAAAACTATCCTTAACATTAACCCTAGGCCTGATATTAACCCTAGACCTGGTCCTAGCCATATGTCTAACAGAAACCCTAGCCCGTAACCTAGCCCTAAACCTAGCCTTAATCTAAACTGAACCATAACCGAAGAACTAATCCAAATTCTAACCCTCAACCTAGCCCTAAATCTAGCATTAACCCCACCCAATCAACTCAACTGAACCTTAACACCATTGCTAACCCTAACTCTAGCCCATTCCCTTGGTCTGACCCCAACACTAACACTAGCCTTAATACTAGTCCTAATTTAGCCCTAACACTAACACTAACACTAGCTGTAATCCTAGCCCTAATTTAGCCCTAACCCTAAACATAACTCTAGCCCTAACCCTTGCCCTAAATTAGCCCTAACCCTAACACTAACCATAGCCCTAATCTTAGCCCTAATTTAGCCTTACCCTAGCCCTAACCCTAGCCCTAATCCTCGCCCTAATTTAGCCCTAACCCTGACCCTAATCCTAAGACTACGACTCTGACTAACTTTAATTCTCACCCTAGCCGTATCCCTAGTTCTAACCATATTCATTACCATAACCCTAACCCTCGCCCTAACCTTAGACCTAGCCCTCTCCCTAGCCCAAGATCTAACCTTAACTCTAAATCTAAACCTAAATCTAAGCCTAAACCTCAACCTACACTAGCCCTAACCCTGATGTTAATCTATAATCTAGCAGTAACAGTAGCTCTATACCTAAAACAAAACCAACCTATATCCCTAAACCTTAATTGAAACCAATCCCTAACCATACACCTAGTACTATCTTTAGCCCTAATTCGAGTTCTAAACCTAACCCTAAAACTAACTCTGACTCTGACACTGACCCTAATAGTAACCCTTGCTCTAAACATCATCCTATCCCTAAACCTAACATTAACATTAGACCTAGCCCTAACCCTAACCCTAAAAGTAGCACTAATTGTAATACTAGTTCATACATTAGCCATAGCCCTAACCCTAGGCCAAAACAAACCCCAAACCAAGCCCTAATCCGAGCATTAACCCTAGCTTTAACCCTAACCCTAAAACTAACCCTAACCCAGAACCTAGCCCTAAACCTTACCCTAAAACTAGCCAGAATTCTAACCATAACCCTAGCCCAATCACTAGCTCTAACCCTATGCATTACCCTAATAATAACCATAACTCTAATGGTAACCCTAGGCCTAACCCTAAACTTATCCCTAACCCTAACATATTTCATTAACCTAAACATAACCTGAACCCTAAACTAACCCTATCATTACCCTAACCCTAACCCTAATGCTAATTCAAGCCCTAACCCTAAACCTTAACCTAACCTAAACCCTAACTCTGACACTTCCCGTGATAATATACGTAGCTCTAACCTTGACCCTACCCCTAAACCTAAACTTTATACTAGACCTAGCCATAAACCTAACCCTAAAACTATTACCTACCATAACTCTAGACCTGACATTTGCCCTAGCCATAATTCTAGCCCTAACCTTAACACAAAACAAACCCATAACCGTAACTCTAACCCTAGCCCTAATCCTATCCATAACCCTAACCCTAAAGTTAGCTCTAACCGTATCAATTACACTAAACATAACCCTAATTATAATGCTCACCCTAGGTCTAAATCTAAACCTATCCCTAACCGTAACCCTATCCATTATGCTAAATCTAACCTGAACTTTAAACCAAACTCTATTATTACCCTAACCCAAACCATAACTTTAATATGAGCCTTAACCCTGAATCCTAACCTAAAAAAAAAAAACCGTTAACATGAAACTGACCCTAATAATACCACTAGCTCTAAATTTTACCCTTACCCTAAACCTAACACTTACACTAAACATAACCATAACCTACCCCTAAAACTATCCCTAACTGTAACCCTATACCTGACATTCACCCTAACACTAATCCTAGCCCTAACCCTAACACAAACCCTTGACCTCATCCTAGCCCTAAACCTAGCCTTAATCATAACTCTAATGAAACCCTAGCCCTAACTCTAATTCTAACCTTCACCCTAGCCCTATCCCTAACTCTAACCCCATCACTTACACTAAACCTAACCCTAAGCCTAAAACTAACCCTAGAACAAACATAACACTAAACATAGCCCTATTACTTGCCCTAATTAAGCCCTATACCTAATGAAACACTAAGCTTAGCCATAAGACTAACTCTCTATCTCACCCTAGCCCTATTCCTCCTTCTAACCACATCCCTTACCATAACCCTAATCCTAGTCATAAACCAAGACCTAACAGTAACCCTATCCTTAGCCCTAGAACTAACCCTAGATTTAATCTAAATCTAAATCTAACTTTAAACCTAAGCCTACACCTAAACCTAACACTAGCACTAAACCTAATGCTAAGCCTAAAACTAGCCCTAACCATAGCCCTAGCCCTAAAACAAAACCAAGCCATAGCCCTAACTTTAAAACTTAACATAAACCAAAATCTAACCCTAAACCTAGCCCTATCCCTAGCCTTAATTTGAGTCCAAACCATAACCCTAAAACTACTCTGACCTTGAATTTGACCCTAACACTAACGCTAGGTCTCAATATCACCCTAATGTTAAACCTAACTCTACCACTAGAACTAATTCTAAACCTAATCGTATAGCTAGCCCAAATATTAACCATAGTCCATACATTGGCCATAACTCTAAAATTAGCCCTAACTCTAACCAAAACCTAACCTTAATGCAAGACCTAAACCTAGCTTTCACCCTAAACCTAAACCTAACACTAGCCATAATCCTAACCCTAAACATAGTCCTAACCGTAGCTCTAAACCTATCCCTTTCCCTAAGCTAACCCTAACCCTAATACTAACCCTAGACCTAACATTAATCCTTAGCCTAACCCAAACCCTAACCCTATTACTAGTCCTAAACCTAGCCCTATTTCTAGCTCTAACCATAACCCAAACCCTAACTCTAACCCTGACACTTCTTCTGACCCTAATGGTAACTGTATCTCTAAACCTGACCCTAACCATAAACCAAACCCTAACACTAGAAATAGCAATAAACTTATATTTAACCTAACCCTAACACTAGCGTTAGACCTAAACCTAATCATAAATATAGCCATATCTCTAGCCCTAGACCTAATCAAAAACCTAGTCCTAGCCCTAATGATAAACCTTAACCTAAAATAAACACTAACACTACCCTAGACCTAACTCTAGTGATAATTCTGGGTTTAACTCTAACCCTAACTGTAACCCAAACACTGACCGTGACCCTAACACTAACCCTAGTTCTAAACATTATGCTAACACTAACTGTAACCCTAACACTTGACCTAGCCATAACACTTACCCCAAAATTAACCCTAATCATAAACTTGCTTCACACATTAGTTGTAGGCCTAACACTAGCCCCAACCTAACCCAAATCCTGGCCCTAATCTGATCGCAAACCCTAGTTTTAACCCTAACCCTAAAACTAGCCCTAACCCTAACCCTAACCATAGCTCTAACCCTAGCTCTTACCCTATCCATTACCTTAAGCTAAACCCTAAACCTAATGCTAACCCTAGTCCTAACCCTAATCCATAGCCTAACCCAAACCCTAACCCCATTAGTAGTCCCAACCCTAAACTTTGTTCTAGCTCTAACCCTAACCCAAACCCAAACCCTATCCCTGACACTTATTCTGACCCTAACACTAACCATAGGTTTAAACCTGACCCTAACCAGAAACCGAACCCTAACTTTAGCCCTACTTGTAATCCTATACTTAAACCTAAACCTAACACTAGCCCTAGACTTAAACCTAATCCTAAATCTAGCCATTTCTCTAGCCCTAGACCTGAACAACAACCTAGCCCTGCCCTAACAATAAATCTTAACCTAACACAAACACTAACCCTAGCCCTAAACCTAACCCTAGTCCTAATTCTGGAACTATTCCCAACAATAACTCTAACCTGAACACTGGCCCAACCCTAACATAATTCTAGCTAAAAAGCTCACTCTAATCCAAAACCTAATCCTAAAACTAGACCTAGACAAAACCCTACAACTAAAACTAACCCTAATCATAACCCTAGCTCTTACATTACCCATGACCCTAACCCTAGGCCTAAACTAACACAAAACCTAGCCCTAATCCTAGGCCTGAACATAGCCCTAAGTGTAACCCTAAACCTAAACCTAGCCCTAACCCTAACCGTAAACCTCACTTTAGACCTCACCCTAGCTCAAAGCCTAATCTTTACCCTTAACATAACCCAGGCCTATCCCAAACCCTAACCTAACACTTGTCCTAATCATAACCTTAACCATAGCCCTAACCATAGCTCTAATTATATCCACCATCATAACCGTAGCCCTAATCCTAACCATAACCCTATCCCTATCCCTATCTCTAATTCTATCCATTACCCTAACCAAAATCCTAACCCTAATGCTAACCCTAGGCTTAACCTAACCCTATCAAAATCCCTAAACCTATCCATTACCCTAAAATTAACCTGAACCCTAATCCTAAGACTATTCATTACCCTAACCCTAACTCTAACCCTAATGCTAATTCGAGCCCTAAACATAAACCTTAACCTAAACCAAACCTTAAGCCTTACACTGACCCTAATAATACACATAGCTGTAAACTTGACCTTACTATAAATCTAACCCTTACACTAGACCTAACCATAAACATAACCTGAAACCTATCCGTAACTGTAACGCTAGACCTGACATTAGCTCTAGCACTAATCCTAGCCCTAAACCTAACACGAACTCTAGCTCTCATCCTAGCCCAAAAGTTATCCTTATTCGAAACCCTAACCCGAATTCTAACCCTTTCCCTAGCCCTAAACCTAGTTATAACACACTCGCTTACCCTAAACCTAACCCAAACCCTAACCCTAACACTAACCATATCCGAACCTTAACCCTAGGACTAAGCCTAACACCAATCCTAGACATATTCCTAGCCCTAATTTAGCCCTAAACTAATCCCTAACCCTAGCCTTAAGACTAACTCTAACTATTGCCCTAACTCTATTCCTAGTTCTAAACCTATCCCTTAACATAACCCAAACACTAGACCTAACCTTAGCCCTAACCCTAACCCTAGAATTAACCATAACTCTAAATGTACCCCTTAGCCTAAACTCACCCTATCACTAGCAATAACACTAACATTAATCGTAAAACTACCATTAACTTTAGCCTTAGACCTAAAACATAAAAAGCCATAGCACTAATCCTAACCGTTAACCTAAACCAAATCCTAACCATACATCTAGCCCTAAGCCTACCCCGGATTCGAGTCCTATCCCCAACCCTAAAACTGACCCTGACCCTGACTCTGAACCTAACAATAACCCTGGCTCAGAACATCACCCTGAAGTTAACCCAAAACATAAAACTAGACAGCCCTAACCATAATCCTAAAATTAGCCCTAATCATAACCCTAGTTCTTACATTAGCTGTATCCCTAACACTAGCCCTAATGTAACCCAAACCTAGCCCTAATGTGAGCCCCAACCATAGCTTTAACCTTAACTTTAAACCTAAAAAAGTCCTAACCCTCACTCTAAACCTAACCCTAACTTTAATCCTTGCACTAACTTTAAACTGAAAATTAACCCTAACCCTAACTCTAACCATAACCCTAGCCCTATCCCTAGCTGTAACCCTATCCATTACCCTAACCCTAACCCTAAACCTAACCCTAATCTTAACCCTTGGCCCACACCTAACACATTCTCTAGCCCTAACCTATCATAATCCTAAACATAACCCTAACCATAAACCTAACCAAACACTAAACATAGACATAACACTAACCCTAGAACTAGCCCTAATTGTAACTTTAGTTCTTTCAATAGCCGTAGCCCTAAATGTAACATAAAACCTAGCCTAGCACAAACACAAGCTCTAATCTTAGCTTTAACCCTAACCCTAAACCTAACCCTAGCCCTAACCCTAACCCTACCCATAGCCCTAACACTAACACTAACTCTATCCCTTACCCTAAGCCAAACCCAAACCCTAAAGCTACCCTAGTCCTAAACCTAATTCTTAGTCTAACCCAAAACCTTACTCTATTACTAGTCCTAATCCTAACCCTCAATCTAGCTCTATCACTATCCTAAATGCTAACCCTAACCCTGACCCTTATTTTGACTCTAAAACTAACCAATAGGTCTAAACCTGACCCTAAACCTAAACTGACCCCTAACATTGGCACTACCTGTAACCCTATACCTAAACGTAAACCTAACACTAGACCTAGACCTACACTTAATCCTTCATGTAGTGAGAACTCTAGGACTAGCCCTAAACAAAAACTTAGCGCTAGCCCTAATAATAACCCTTTACCTAACCCAAACACTAACCCTACCCCTAGACCAAACCCTAGTCCTAATGCTGGCCCTAACAATAAACCTAACCCTAAAATGAACACTGACCCTTACCCTAACACAAACCCTAGCTCTAAACCTTATCCTAACAAAAAACATAACCTTAACACAAGACCTAGCCATATCACTAACCCTGAAACTAGCCACCACCATAGGCCAAAAGCTACCTCTAACTCTATCCATTACCCTAACCTTAACTCTACACCTAATGCTAACCCTATCCCTAACCCTCATACTAACTCTAACCCTAATCCTCATCCTAGTCCAAACACTAGCTCAATCCCTAACCTTTAAATTAATCTAACCTTAACACTAACCCATGGCCTAAACCTAAAACTAACCTTAACCCTAGCCCTAATCATAAACTTAACCCGATCCCTATCCCTAGCTCTAAACCTACATATTACCCTAACTCTAACCCTAAACCTCATGATAACCCTAGCCCTAAACCTAGCTCTAACCCTACCCATTATCCTAACCCTAACCTTAACTCAGATGATAACCCTACCCCTTACCTTAAATCTACTGTAACCCTAACACTAGACATAACCATAAATCTAACCATTGTCATAGAGCTAACCCTTGATCAAACCCTAACCATTACTCTAAACCTAATCCTAAACATATCCCTCACCCTAACCTTAAGCCAAAACCTAACCCTAACCCTAACACAACATAAAACCCTATCGAATACCCTAAACCTAATGATAACACTAGCCCTAACCTTAACACTAAACTTGACCCTAACTGTAACTATAACCTAGACCTAACCCTACACCTAACGCTTGTGCTAGTGTTATCCTTTGCTCAAACTCTAAAACATACCCTAAACCTAAACCTAATGTAACCCTAGGCCTAACCCTAACTCTAGTTCTAATAATAACCATAACCCTATCCTTAACACTATTTATTACCCTAAGCACAACCATAACCCTAAGCCAAACCCTAGGCCTACCATAACCCTTTTGCTAACTGTAACCCTATCAATTACCCTACACCTAACATGAAACCTAAACCTAAACCTATATTTACCCTAAACAAACCCTAATGCTAATTCAATCTCTAACCCTAAATCCTAACCTAAACCAAACCTGAAACCTAATTCTAACCCTAATTATATGCCTAGCTCTAAACCTGACCCTTACCCTATACTTAAACCTTACACTAGACCTAGCCATAAAACATACCCTCAGTCTATTCATAGCATAAGCCTGGAGCTGACACAAGCCCTAGACCTAATTCTTACCATAACCCTAAAACAAACCCTAGACCTCATCCTAGCCCAAAACCTAGCCTTATTACTAAGCCAAACCATAATTCTAGACCTAAATGAAATTCTAACCTTTGACCTAGACCTAAAACTAACACTAACCCCATCCCTTCCTCTAAACCTAACCCTATTCCTAAACCTAAACATAAGCCTAAATCTAGACCTAACTCTAACACAAACCCTAGACCTAATCCTAGCCCAAATTTAGCCCTAAACCTAACCTAACCCTAGCCCTAAGTCTAACTCTAACTCTCGCCCTAGTCCTATTCCTAGTCTAACCCCATCCCTTACCATAATCCTATCACCTGCTTTATATTAGCCCTAACCCTAGCCCAAGACCTAATCCTATATCTAACCCTAACTCTAAATCTAACCCTAACCCTAAGCTAAACCTCTCACTAATACAAGCCCTAACACTAATGCTAATCCTAAAACTAGCCCTAACCTAGCCCGAGCCCTACAAAACAACCTAGCCATAGCCCTAACCCTAACCTTTAACATAAACCAAACCCTAAGCCTACACGTAGCCCTAAACCTAGCTCTAATTTGAGTCCTATCATTAACCCTAAAACAAAACCTAATCCTGACCCTGAGACTAACACTAACCCTAGCTCTAAACATTACTCAAAACCTAAACATAACCCTAACTCCAGACCTAGCCCTAGCCTTAATCCTAAAATTAGTTCTAATCGTAACTCTAGTTCTTACATTACCTGTAGCCCTAAACCTATCCCTAACCTAACTAAAAACTTATCCCTAATCAGAGCTCTAACACTACCTTTAACCCTAACCATAACCCTAATTCTAGACCTAACCCTTACCCTAAACCTACCCTAACCCTAACCCTTGACATAACCCAAAACTTAACCCTAACCCTAGCATTAATCCTAACTATAAACCCAGCCCTAATCCCAGCTGTAACCCTATCCATTACCCTAATCCTCATCCTAACTCTAGTGCTAACCCTAGAATAACCCTAAACCTATTCCTAACCTTAAAAGTGTACATTACCCTAAGCCTAACTGAACCCTAAATGTAACCATATCGATAAACTTAATCCTAACCCTAATAATCTAACCCTAAAACTAACTCTAAACATAACCCTACACCTGACATTAGCCCTAGCCCTAATGAAGCCCTAAACCTAAAACAAACTCTAGCCCCAATCTTAGACTTCATCCTTAATCTAACCCTAACCATAGACCTCACCCTAATTTTAACACTCATCCTAGTTCTAAAGCTAGCTATAACATCATACCTAACCATAACCATAACATAACCTTAGCCATAAACATAGGCTCAGCCTTAATACTAACACTATCTATAATCCTAGCCCTAATTAAGCCCTAATTCTAACCCTAAATCTAACCCTAACACTAGGACTAAATCTAACTCTCGCCCTAGCGCTATCCCTCATTCTAACCCTATCACTTATAAAAACTCAAACCTTAGCCCTAATCCTATCCCTAAATTTCACTATAGCCCTAAATCTAGATCTAGCCCTAACTCTAAATCTAACCCTAACCCTAAGCCTAAACCACAACCTAACAACACCTCTAACCCTAATGCTAATTTAGAAACTAGCCCTAACCCTAGCCCTAGCCCTCAAGCAAAACTGAGCCATAGCACTGACCCAAACCCTTAACCTAAACCAAAACCAAACACTACACCTAGCCCTAATTCGAGTCCTAACCCTAACCCTAGAACTAATACTAACCCTGACTCTGACCTTAACAATAACCCTAGGTCTACACATCAGCCTATCCCTAAACCTAAACCTAATACTAGACCTCACCCTAAACCTAACTCTAAAACTAGCCCTAATGGTAATGCCAGGTCTTAAATTAGCCATAGCCCTACACCTAACACAAAACCTAGCCCTAATCCAGGCCTAACCATGGCCCTAACCCTAACCTTATCCCTAGTCCTAATCCTAGCTCTAACCTTATTTCTTACACTTAGTCAAACTCTCACCCTATTGCTACTCTAGTCATAACCCTAATTCTATGCCTACCCCAAACCCTAACTCTATTACTAGTCCTAACCCTAGCCCTCATTCTAGCTCTAAACTTAATACAAACACTAACCTTAACCCAGACCCTTATTCTCAAACTAAGACTAAACCTAGATTTAAACCTGACATTAACCCTTATCCAAAACCTAACACTAGCCCTACCAGTTACCCTAACCATAAACCTAACACTAACACTAGCTCTAGAACTAAACCTAATTCTAAATATAGACATAACCTAAGCCTTAGCCATAACAATAACCCTTAACCTAAACCAATCACTACCTCTAACCCTAGTCCTCATTCTGGACCTAACTCAAAACCTAATCCTAACCTGAACCCAGACACTTACCCTAACAAAAACACTAGCTCTAAAACTTATTCGAACCCAAAAACGAACCCTAACACTAGACGAACTCTAAATCTAGCCATAACCATAACTCTAGCTCTTACATTACCTATATACCTAACACTAGCCCTAAACCTCACACAAACCCTAGCCCTAATTAGAGCCCTAAACCTAACCTTAAGCATAACCCTAACCCTAAACCTAGCCCTAACCCTAACCCTAACCCTCATTCTAGCCCTAACCATAGCTCAAACCCTAAACCTTACCCGAAACATAACCGTAGACCCAACCCTAAACCTCACCCTAACTCTAGCCCTAATCCTAACTGTAAACATAGCCTAAACCCTAGCTCTAACTCTATCCATAAAACTAACCATAACCCTAAAACTAATGCTAAACCTAGCACTAAACTTAACCCTAACCCTACCCTAGCCCTGACTGTAACCATAACTCTTGCCTTCGCCCTAAACCTAGCTCAGTCCCTAACCATTACACTTAACCTAAACCTAAAAATAACCCAAGGCCTAACCCTAACCCTAAACCCAGACCTTATCCTAACCTTAACCCTAGCCCTAACCCTAACTCAAACCCTACCCATTACCCTAACACTAAACTTAACCCTAATGATAACACTAGACCTAAAGCTAAACCTACCCTAAACCTAAACATAAACCTAACCCTAGAACTAACAGTGAACCTAAACCTAACCCTAAATCTAAGCTAGCTCAAACCCTAACCCTAATGCTAAACCTAAACCTAACGCTAACCTAAACCTAACCCTATCTTTAACCTGGCATCTAAACATATTACCCTAACCCAAATGATAAATCTAGCCCTAACTGTAACACTAACATGACCATAACCCTAGACCAAACTCTAAATTAACCTTAGCCATAGCAAAAATCCTAGCTCAAATCCTAAAGCATAGCCTAAACCTACTCCTAACAGAAACCATCGCCCTAACCCTGACCCTAACCCTAACTCTAGCCCTAATCCTAACCATAACCCTAGCCCTAACTCTAGGTCTAACCCTATAAATTACCCTAACGATAACCATAACCATAATGCTACCCCTAGACGTAACCCTATACCTATCACAAACCCTAACCATATCCATTACCTTGAACCTAACCTAACCCCAAACCTAACACTATCCATTACCCTAACCCTAATACTAAACTTAATGCTAATTTGAGCCTTACCCCTAAACTTTAACCTAACACAAACAAGAAGCCTGACCCTGACCCTAATAATACCCCAGCTCTTAATCTGACCCTTTCCCTAAATGTAACATTTTAATTTGACCTAGCCAAACCTAACCCTAAAAATATCACTAGGTATAAACCTAGACCTGACATTAGTCCTAGCTCTAAATCTTGGCCTAAACCTAACACAAAACCTAGCCCTAATCATAGCCTTAAATCTAGCTTTAATCCTAAACCTAACCATAACCCTAACCCAAACCCTAAAGCTAATCATAAAACTAGCCCTAACCCTAACCATAGCACTAAAACAAAACTGAGCAACAGGCCTAACACTAGCCTTAACTTAAACCAATCCCTAGCACTACATCTAGATCTAACCCTAGCTCTAATTCAAGTCCTAACCCTAACCCTAAAACTAACCCTGACTTGACTGACATCCTAACACTAACCTAGCTATAAATATCACCCTAATCTTAAACCTAAACCTAACACTTTACCTACCCCTACCTCTAACCCTAATTATAACCCTAGTTCTTATATTAGCCATTGCCCTAACCCTAGCCTTAAACCTCACACAAAACTAGCCATAATCTGAGCCCTAAACCTAGCTTTAACCTTAAACATAAACCTAACCCTAGCCCTAACCCTATGCCTTATTCTGAGCAAAACCTTAACCCTAATGGTAACCCTAGACCTATCCCTAATCCTTAGGCTAACCACATCCTAACCCTATTAATAGTCCTAACACTAGATCTCATTCTAGCTCTAACGCTATCCCAAACCCTAAACCTAACCCTGACCATTATTCTGATCATAACATAAACCTTAGTTCTAAACCTGACCCCAACCCTAAACCAAACCCTAACACTAGCCCTACTTTTAACCTTATACTTAAACCTAACCCTACCACAAGCTCTAGACCTAAATCTAATCCTAAATCTAGCCTGAACTCTAGCTCTAGAACTAAACAAAATCCCAGTTCTAGCCCTAACAAAAATGTTTACCTAACCCAAACAGTAACTGTACTCCTAGACCTTAACCTAGTCCTAATTCTGGCTTTAACCCTAACTTTAACTCTAACCCAAACACTGACCCAGTCTTTAACACTAAACCTACCTCTAAACCTGAAACTAACCAAAACCTAAACCTAATTTTTGACCCAGCATAACCCTAAACCTAAAACTAGCCTTAATCATAACCCTAAATCTTACATTACCCATAGCCCTAACCCTAGGCCTAAAGCAAACACTAAACATAGAGCTAATTTTAGGCCTAAACCTAGCCCTAATCTTAACCATAACCCTAACACTAGCCCTATACCTAACCCTAACCTTCTCCTTAGTCCTAAGATAGCTCAAAGCCTAACCCTTACCCTAAACATAAACCTAGACTTATCCCTAACTCTCACCCTAACCCTAGACGAAATCCTAAACTTAACCTAGCCCTAAACCTAGCTGTGAACCTACCCATTACTGTAACCCTAAACCTAACCTTATTGATAATCCTGTCTGAAACCCTAATGTTAACCCTAAACCTAACTGGAAAACTAGTCATAGGTATAACCCTAAAATTAACACTCAGCATAGCCCTATCTCTAGATCAAACCATAAACCTAACCATAAACTTAAACATAACCATAGGTCTAATCCTAACCCTATCACTAATTCTAACTCTGAACCAAAATTAAACCTAACCTAACCCTATCTGTTACCTTAACCCTAACCCTAACATTAATGATAACCCTAGCCCTAACTCTAACCCTAACCCTAAACCTACAGTAATTCTATTTTTAGACCTAACCATAAACCTAGCCCTAACCCTAGCTCATAACCTAACCTTTATGCTAACAAAACCCTAACCTAACCCTAACCCTAGTTCTAACACTAACTCTAACCTTAACTCAAGGCATATTCCTAACTATCTTTAAACATAACCCTAGACCTAATATTAGCCCTAGCACTAATCCTAGCCCTGAATCTAAAACAAACACTAGCCTTATTCTAGCCCTAAACCTAGCATTAATCATAACCGTAAACCCACCCCTAGCTCTTACCTTAACTCTAACACTCACCCTATGTCTAAACCTAGCTATAACGCCATTCTTTATCCTAAACTTAAACCTAACCCTATCCCTATCGCTAGGCCTAAGCTGAACACTAACCCTAGCCCTAATTTAACCCTATCCCAAACCCTAACTGTAATTTTAGCCCTATCACTAACTCTACCTCTCCCACAGCCCTATTCCTAGTTCTAACCCTAACTCTTACCATAACTCTATCCCTGGCCCTAACCCTTGCCCTATCCTTAATACTAGACTAATTCTAGATCTAAACCTAACCAAAAATGTAACCCTAACCCTAAGTCTAAGCCTAACACTAACACTAGCCCTAACCCTAATA
>NW_026006373.1:52565-57277 GCF_001458135.2 Marmota marmota marmota
CTAGACCTGACATTAGCACTGTACCTAATTCTTGCCTTAAACCTAACACAAACCCGAGCCCTCATCCTAGCCCTAAAACTAGCCTTACTCCTAACCCAAACCCTAACCCTAGCCCAAACTTTAATTTCAACAATCACCCTAGATCTGAACCTAGGTATAACCACATGCTTTTCCCTAAACCCCAAACCCTAACACTATCACTAACACTAACCCTAGCCCTAACTGTAACCCTAAAAGTAGCCTTAATCATAACTCTAGTTCTTACACTAGCTGTAGCCCTAATCCTAGCACTAACCTAACCTAAAACCTGGTCCTAAACTGAGCCCTACACCTCGTTTGAACCCTAAACCTAACCCTAGCCCTAACCATTACCCTAAACCTAACCCTAGCCCTAAAACTGGCCCTAACACTAAACCTAACCCTAGACTCAATACTAACCATAATCCTAGCCCTAACTCTATCTCTAACCTTATCCATTACCCTAAACATAACCCTAACCCTAATGATAACCCTAGCCCTTAACTTAACCCTAATCACAAACCTAGACTTGACACTAACCCTAACCGTCACACTAGCGCTAACGATAGCTCAAACCCTAATCCTTACCCGAAACCTAACCCTAACACTAACCCTAGGCCTAACCCTAACCCTAGCCCTTATCCTAACAATAACACTAGCCCTAAACCTATCCATTACCCTAAACATAATCTTAACCCAAAAAAAACTCTAAACATAGCTCGAACCCCACTCATTACCCTAACCCTAACTATAAACGTCATGATAACACTAGCCCTAACCCTAAACCTACTCTAACCCTAACTGTAAACTTAACCCTAGTCCTAACCCTAAACCTACACTAACCCTAACTATAAACATAACCCTAGACCTAATTGTAAATGTAACCCTTGCCATAGTCCTAATCCTAGCTCAAACCCTAACAGTTGCTCTAAACCTAACACTAAACCTAGTCCTAAATCTAAATCTAACCATATCCATTTAGTCCTAACCCTAAACCTATTGCTAACTCTAACCTTATCCTTACCTAACCCTAAACTGAACACTAAACTTAACCCTATCAATTACTCTAACCCTAATCCTAATGCTAATTCGAACCCTAAAACTAAACCAAAACATAACCCAAACTCTGAGGAAGACACTGACTCTAATAACACACCTAGCTCTAAAACTGACCCTTACCCTAAACATAATCCTTAAACTAGACCTAGTCATAAAACTAACCCTAACAGTATCCCTAACCGTAACCCATACCTGATATTAGCACTCTACCTAATTCTTGCCTTAAACCTAACACAAACCTGAGCCCTCATCCTAGCCCTTAAAATAGCCTTAATCCTAAATCGAACCCTAACCCTAGCCTGAACACTAATTTCAACACTCATCCTAGTTCTGAACCTAGGTATAACCACAACCTTTCCCCTAACCCTAACCCTAACACTAACCCTAGCCCTAACTTTAGGCCTAATCCTAACACTAACCATAGCTCTAATCCTAGCCCTAATTTATTGCTAACTGTAACCCTAACTCTATCCCTAGCCCTAAGACTAACCCTAATATCTAGTACCAACCTTATCTATTGCCTAACTCAAACACTATCCCTAACCTTAGTCCTAAACCTAGCCATAGTCCTAAACCTAGAACTAACCCTAACTCTAAATCTAACCCTAACTATAAACCTAAACCTCACCCTAACAGTAGCCCTAACCCTAATTCTAATTTGAAAACTAGCCCTAACCTAGCCGTAGCCCACAAACAAAACTGAGCTATAGCCCTAATCCTACCCCTTAACCTAAAACAAATTCTAATGCTACACCTAGTCCTGACCCTATCCCTACAACTAATACTGACCCTGACTCTGACCCTAAAACTAACCCTACCTATAAACATCACCCTAACCCTAAACCTAACCCAAACACTAGACCTAGCCCTAATCCTAACCCTAAAACTATCCCTAAATGTAAAGCTAGTTCTTACATTAGCCACAGCCCTAACTCTAACACAAAACCTACCACTAATCTGAGCCTCAACCCTAGCTTTAACCCTAATCCTAACCCTAACCCTAACACTAACACTAACCAAAATCCTAGCTGTAAACCTACTCCTTAGCCTAAGTCAAACTCTCACCTTAATGCTACCCTAATTCTAACACTAATCCTTAGCTTACCCCAAACACTAACTCTATTACTAGTCCTAACCCTAGCCCTCATTCTATCTCTAACACTAACCCGAAGCCTAAGCCTAAACCTTACCCTTATTCTCACCCTAACTCTAACCCTAGATCAAAGCCTGACCTTAACAGTAAACAGAACCCTAACACTAGCCGTACCAGTAAACCTATACCTAAAACTAACCATGACACTAGCACTAGACCTAAACTTAATCCTAAATATAGCTGTAACTCTAGCCCTAGTCCTAAACAAAAACCTAGCCCTAGCCCTAAAATAACCATTAACCTAACGCAAAGGCTAACCCTAGCCCTAGACCTAACCCTACTTCTAATTCTGGCCCTAACCATAAACCCAATGCTAACCCAAACACTGACGCTTACCCTAACACAACCCTAGCTTTAAACCTTATCCTAACCCAAAACTTAAACCTAACAATAGACATATGTAAAACCCTAACCCTAAAAACTAACAATAAACATAACCCTAGATCTTACATTACTCATAGCCCTAACACTAACCATAAACCTCACACAAAACCTAGCCCTTATACAAACCCTAAACCTAGACCTAACCATAACCTTAACCCTAACCGTAGCACAAACCCTAAACCTAATACTTGCCCTAGCCCTAACCCTAGCTCAAACTCTAACCCTTACTCTAAACATAACCATAGCTCTAAACTTAACCCTAACCCTATCTCTAATCCTAAGTGTAACCATAGCCCAAATCCTAGCTCTAACTTTATTCATTACCTTAAACATATCCCTAACCCTAATTCTAACCCTAGCCCTTACCCTAAACCTAACCCTAACCCTAACTGTAGCCCTGATTCTAACCCTAACCCTCAACCTAGACCTAACCCTAGCTCAAACCCTAACACTTACCAAAACCTAACCCTAACACTAACCGTAGGAGTAACCCAAACCCTAGCCCTAATCCTAACCTTAACCTAAGCCCTAACACTAGCAATAAACCTATGCATTACTCTAAACATAAGCCTAAACCAAATGCTAACCGTAGGCCTAACCCTAACCCTATCCCTAACACTAACCCTATACATTACTCTAAACCTAACCTGAACAGTAAACCTAACTCTATCCATTACTCTAACCCTAACCCTAACACTAATGCTAATTTGAGCCCAAACCTTAAACCTTAAACCAAACCAAACCTTACCCATATTCTGACCCTAATATTAACTATACCTGACCCCTACACTAAACCTAACCCTTACTTTAGACCTAGCCAAAAACCTATCCCAGTACTATCCCTAACCATAACCCTAGACCTGACATTATCCCTAGCCCTAATCCTAGCCCTAACCCTAACACAAACCATAGCCCTCATATTAGCCTTAAACCTAGACTTAATCCTAACCCTCACCCTCACCCTATCCCTATCCCTAAATATAACTCTCGCCCTAGCACTGAACCTAGCTATATAACCCCATCCCTTCCCCTAAAACTAACCCTAACCCTAGCCCGAATCATAGGCCTAACACTAACACTAATCATAGTGCTAACCCTAGCCCTATTTGAACCCTAAACTTAAACCTACCCCTAATCGTAGCCCTAAGACTAACTCCAACTCACATCCTAGACCTATTTCTATTTATAACCCTATTCATTATCATAAACATCACAATAACCTGAGCCCTAACCCTAGCCATAGCCCTAACACTAGATCTAACCATAAGTCTAAATCTAACCCTAATCTTAAGCCTAAACCTCATTCTACAACTAGCTCTAACACTATTGCTAATCCTAAAAGTAGCCCTAATCCAAGGCCTAGCCCTAAAACAAAATCGAGTTATTGCACTAACCCTAAACCTTAACCTAAACCAAACCCTAACCCATAACAAGCCATAACCCGAGCTCTAATTAGAGTCCTAGGCCTAAAACTAACCCTCACCTGACTCATATCCAAACACAAATCCTAGCTCTAAATATCATCCTAACCCTAAAAACTAATGCTAACACTATACCTAGCCGAAACCCAAACACTAAAACTAACCCTAATCGTAACACCAGTTCTTACATTGGTCTTAGCCAAACCCTAGCCCTACCTCTAAAACAAAAATATCCCTAATCAGAGAACTAACACTAGATTTAACACTAAACCTAACCCTAAAACTAGACCTAATCCTAACCCTAATCCTACCCCTAACGCTAGCTCTAATCCTATCCAATACCCTAAGAAAACCCCTATTAAAAATGCTAACTCTAGTCCTCAACTTAATCCTTAGACAAACACAAACAATAACCCTATTACTAGTCCTAACACTATCCCTCATTCTAGATCTAACCTTAACAAAAAACCTCACCCTAACCTCCACCCTTATTCTGACCCTGACACTAATTATAGGTCTAAACCTGACCCAAAACCAAAACCGAAACCTGAAACTAGCCCTACCAGCAAACATATACCTAAACATAACCCTAACACTAGCCCTAGACCTAAACCTAATCCTAAATCTAGCTATTACTTTAGCCCTTGACCAAAAAAAAAAAAAAAAAAAAAAAAATT
>NW_026006373.1:61442-80705 GCF_001458135.2 Marmota marmota marmota
CTAGCTCTAAAGACCACCCTAAACTTAAGCCAAACCGTAACAGTAACCCTAGACCTAATTCAAGTCATAACCTTAACCTTAAAGCTAACCCTGACCCTGACTGATATCCTAACAGTCACCCTAGCTCTAAACACAGCCCTCACATTAAACTGAACACTAACAGTAACACTAGCCTTTATTTGAGTCCTAACCCTAACCCTAAAACTAACGGTGATGATGACTCATATCCTAACAATAACCCTAGCTCTAAATACTACCCTAACCTTAAACCTAAACCTAACACTAGACCTACCCCTAACCCTAACCCTAAAACTAACCCTAATTGTAACCCTGGCTCTTACATTAGCCAATGCACAAATCTAGCCCTAACCCCCCCCAAAAAAAAAGAACTAGCCCTAATCCAAGCTCTAAACCTATATTTAACCCTAACCCTAACTAAAGCATTAACCCTAGCACTAAGGCTATCCCTTAATCTAAGAAAAACCCTAACCCTAATGGTAATCCTAGACCTATCTCTAATCCTTAGGCTAACCAAAACCCTAACTCAATTAACAGTCCTAACCCTAACCCTCATTCTAGCTCTAACCCTATCCCAAACCCTAATGCTAACCCTGACCCTTATTCTGACCCTAACACTAACCCTAGGTCTGAAACTGACCCTAACCCTAGAACAAACCTAACACTAGCCCTAGACCTATACCAAATCTTAAATCTAGCCTTAACTCTAGCCCTAGACCTAAACATAAACCTAGCCCTATCTCTAAAAATACTCCTTAAACTAACTCAAACACTAACCCTAACACTAGACCTAAAAATAGTCCTAATACTGGCTGTAACCCTAACACTAACTCTAACTCAAACACTGACCCTGCCTTTAGAGTAAACCTACTCTAATCTGACCCTACCCGAAAATCTAAACCTAACATTAGACGTAGCCATAACACTAACCCTACAACTATCCCTCTAGCTCTTACATTACTCTTAGCCCTAACCCTAGGCCTAAACCTAACACAAAACCTAGAGCTAATGCTAGGCCTAAATCAAGCCTTAAGCATAACCCTAACCCTAACCCTAACCCTAACCTAACCTTTGCCTTAGTCCTAATCCTAGCTCAGAGCCTAAACATTACTCTAAACATAAACCTACACCTATCCCTTAATCTAACCCTAACCCTATCCCTAATACTAAACATAACCCTAGCCCTAAACCTAAGTCTAATCTTACCCATTACTCTAAACCTAAACCTAACCTCATTGATAATCTTAGGCTTAATGCTAAACTTAAACCTAACTGGAAATCTAACCCTAGACCTAATCTTAAACCTCATACTTGACATAGACCTAACCCTAGCTCAAACCCTAATCCTTACTATAAACCTAAACATAACCATAGCCCTAACTCTAAACCTAAACCTCAATCTAAAGTTAAACAGAGCCCTAAATCTACATCTAATTGTATGCATTACCCTAACCCCAACCCTATCCATAATGATGTGAAGAGCCCTAATCCTAACCCTAACCCTATGAGTACTATAATCTTATCCCTAGAAGTAACTCTAAACCTAAGCCTCACCCTAGCCCTAACCCTAGCTCAAAACCTAACCCTTATGCTAAACATAAACCTAAGCCTAACCCTAGTTTTAATCCTAACCCAGCCCTAATTCAAGATCTATTCCTAACCATAAACCTAGCCCTAAACTTAGCTCTAATCCTTCCATTATACTAACCATAACCCTTACCCTAATGCAAACACTAGGCCTATCCTTAAACCTATCACTAACCCTAACCCTATCAATTACACTAAACCTAATGTGAACTCTAAACAAAATCCTATCATTACCCTAACCCACTCCCTAGTGCTAATTCAAGCCCTAAACCTAAAACCTAACCTCAAACAACTCTAACACTGACTCTGACCATAATAAATCTCATAGCTCTAAAGCTGATTTTAACACTAAACCTAACCCTTACAGTAGACCTAGCCATAACACTAATCCTAAAACTATCCCAACCATAAGCTTATACCTGGCATTAGTCATAGCCCTAATCCTAGCCCTAAACCTAACACAAACCCTAGCCCTTATCCTAGCCCTAAACCTAGCCTTAATCCTAACCCTAAACCTAACATTAGGCCTAACCCAAAAACTAAACCTAGCCCTAATCTTAGCCCTAATTTAGTCCTATTCCTAACCCTAGACCTAACCCTAGCCCTAAGACTAACTCTGACACTCACCCTAGCCCCATCCCTAGTTCTAACCCTATCCCTTACTGGAAACCTAATCCTAGCCCTAACCCTTTCCCTAACCCTAGACCTATAATTAGCTCTAGCTCTAACCTAGATCTAATTTTAACTCTAAATCAAACCCTAACCCTAAGCCTAATGCTAACCCTAACCCTAAACCTAACACTAGACCTACCACTAACCCTAACCCTAAATTTAACCCTAATTTTAACCCTTGTACTTACATTAGCCTTACCCCTAACCCTAGCACTAACCTAACCCAAAACCTAGCCCTAATCCAAGCCCTAACTCGAGTTTTAACCCTAACACTAATCCTAAACCTAGCCCTAATCAAAACCAAAACCCTAGCCCTAACCCTAGCTCTAAATCTATCAATGGCCATAACCATAACCCTAGGCCTAAACCTAAACCTATCCCTAATCCTACACCTATGCATTATTCTAAACCAAACCTAAACCCTAAACCTCACCCTATCATTACACTAACACTAATCATAACGCTAATTCAAGCCCTAACTTTAAATATTAACCTATCCCAAACTTCAAACCCAGACCTTGACCCTAATAATACCCCTAGCTCTAAACCTGACCCTAAACCTAAACCTAACCCTTATGTTTCATGTAGCCATAAACCTAACCCTAAAACTATCTTTAACCATAACCCTAGATCTGATATTAGCCCTAGCCCTAATATTAGTCCTAACACTAAAATAAACCATAGCCCTTATCCTAGCCCCAAACCTAGCCTTAATAATTACCCTAACCCTAACTATAGCCCTAACCCTAATTCTAACATTCACCTTAACTGTAAACCTAGCTATAATGCCATTCCTTACCCTAAACTTAACCCTAACCTTAACCCTATCTCTAGGCCTAAGGAGAACACTAACCCTAGCCCTAATTCTAGACATAATTTAACCCTATCCTTAATCTTATACCTAACCCTAGCTCTAAGACAAACTCTCTCACACTAGCCATATCCCTACTTGTAACCCTATCCATTACTGTAATCCTAAACATAGCCCTAAACCTAGCCATAACAATTGCCTAATTCTTATTCCTACTCCTAAACCTACATCTAAACCTAACTCTAAATCTAACCCTAACCCTAAGCCTAAGCCTAACATTAACACTAGCCCTAACCCTAAAGCTAATCATAAAACTAGCCCTAACCCTAACCCTTGCAGTAAAACAGAACCTAACAGTAGCTCTAATCCTAAGCCTTAACTTAAACAAAACCTTAACACTACACCTAGACCTAACCCTACCCCTATTCGAGTACTAATCTTAAACTTAATACTAACCCTAAATCTGACTCATATCCTAACACTCAACCTAGCTCTAAACACCACCCTAACCTTAAACTGAACCCTTATAGTAACCCTAGCCTTAATTTGAGTCCTAACCCTAACCCTAAAACTAAACCTGATCCTGACTATTCTTAACCTAACACTAACACTAGCTCTAAATTTCACCATAACCTTAAACCTAATCCTAACACTAGAGGTTTAACCCCTAACCATAACCCTAAAACTAACCATAAAATCCTAGTTCTTACATTAGCCATTGCTCTAAACCTAGTAATAACCCTAACAGAAAAACTAGCCCTAATCTGAGCCCTAATCCTAGCTTTAACCCTAACACTAGCTCTATTCCTATATCTTACCCTACACCAAACCCTAAACCTAATGCTAATCCTAAACCTAATCAGAATCCTTAACCTAACCCAAGCCCTAAACTTATTAGTAGTCCTAACCCTAGTCCTCATTCTAGCTCTAACCATAACCCAAACCCTAACACTAACCCTGACCCTTATTCTGACCCTAACATTAATCATAGGTCTAAAACTGAACCTAACCCTAAACCAAAATCTAACAGTAGCCCTACTGGTAAACTTATACCTAAACCTAACCCTAACACTAGCCCTAGACCTAAACTTAATCCTAATCAATCCATAGCTCTAGCCCTAGACCTAAAGGAAAACCTAGCCCTAGCCCTAATAATAACACTTAGCCTAAAGCCAAACACTAACCCTTCCCCTAGACTTAACCCTAGTCCTATTTCTGGCTTTCCCATTAACCGTATCCCAAAACTGAACACTGACTCTGACACTAATGCTAACCCTACCTCTAAACATCACCCTAATCCTAAACCTAACCCTAAAACTATACTTAGCTCTAACATTAACCCTAAAACTAGCCCTAATCATAACAAAGTTCTTACATTTGCCATAGACCTAACCTATTACAAAACCTAGCCCTACCCTAGCTTTAACCCTAAAGCTAACCATAACCCTAACCTTAGCCATAACCCTATACCTAAGCCTAACTCTGGACCTAACCCTAAGCATAACACTAGCCCTATCACTATCTCTAACCTTAACAATTACCCTAATGATAACCCTAACGCTTCTGCTAACCCTAGGCAGAACCCTAATGCCATCCCTAACCCTAACCCTATCCATTACCCTACACCTAACCTGAACTCTAAACCTAAAACTATCATTAACCTATCCCTAACTGTAATGATAACTCGAGCCTTAACCCTAGACATTAATCTGATAAAACCCTAACCCTGACTCTGACCCTAATAATGCCCATAGCTCTAAACCTAACAAGAAACCTGACCCTTACAATAGACCTAGCTATAAAACTAACCCTAAAACTCTCCCTAACTGTAACCTAGACCTGACATTAGCCCTAGCTCTAATCCTAGTCCTAATCCTAACACAAACCTTAGACCACATCCTAGCCATAAACCTTGCCTTAATCATAAACCTAACCATAACCGTAACCCTAATTCTAATCCTCACTCTAGTCCTAAAAGTAGCTATACTCTCATCCCTTAACCTAAACCTAACCCTAACTCTAATATTAACACTAATCCTAGCCCTAAACCTAGGCCTAAACCTAACACTAACCCTACTCCTAATCCCAGCCCTAATTTAGCCCTATCCCTAACCCAACCCTAACCATAGCCCTAGGACTAACTCAAACTCTCGCCCTAGCCTTATACCTATATCTAACCCTATCCCTTACCATCACCCTAAGCCTCGCCCTAAACATAACCCTAATACTAGCCCTATCCTTATCTCTAGCTAAAAGCCTAGATCTAAACCTAACTCTAAATCTAACCCTAAACCTAAGCCTAAACCTCACACTAACACTAGCCCTAATCCTAACATTAATCCTAAAACTAGCCCTAACTCTAACCCTAGCCCTAAAACAAAACCGAATCATAATCCTAACCCAAACTCTTACTCTAAACCAAACCCTAACCACACACCTAGCCCTAATCCTATCTCTAATTCTAGTCGTAATGCTAACCTGAAAACTAATTCGGACCCTGACTCTGACCCTAACATTAAACCTAGCTCTAAACATCATCGTAACCATAAATTTAACCCTTACACTAGACAGAGCACTAACCCTGACGCTATCAATAGCTCTAATCATAATGCTACTTTGTACATTACCCATAGCATTAACCCTAGCCCTAATCTAACCCCAAACCTAGCATAATCCGAGTCATAAATTTAGTTTTTTTAATATTTATTTTTAAGTTTTCGGTGGACACAACATCTTTATTTTATTGGTATGTGGTGCTGAGGATCGAACCCAGTGCCCTGCGCATGCCAGGCGAGCACGCTACTTCTTGAGCCACATCACCAGCCGCTAAACCTAGCTTTGACCCTAATCATAAATCTAACCCTAACCCAAAAAAGGCCGTAATCCCATACAAAACCCTACCCCTAATCTTAAGTCTAACCCTATCCATTACCCTAAAGATAACCCATTATGATAAACCTAGGCCTAACCCTAACCCTATCCATTAAACTAAACCACACCTAAAAACTAACCCTAACCCAAACAAAAGCCATAATCCTATACATAACCCTA
Organism: Marmota marmota marmota; assembly: GCF_001458135.2. NCBI lineage: Eukaryota > Metazoa > Chordata > Mammalia > Rodentia > Sciuridae > Marmota > Marmota marmota. Next base: position 67,582 of record NW_026006373.1, read on the forward strand.
CCCCTAATCTTAGGTCTAACCCTATCCATTACCCTAATGATAACACTTATGCTAACCCTAGGCCTAACCCTATCCATTACACTAAACCACACCTAAACCCTAAACCTAACCCTTTCATTACCTTAACCAGAAACCCTAATGATAATTCAAGCCCTACTTTGTACATTAGCCATAGCCTTAACCCTAGCCCTAACCTAACCCAAACCCTCACCTTGATCCTGACCCTAATAATAACACTAACCTAATCCTAAACCCTAACCTAACCTAAACCGTCACCTTGATACTGACCCTAATAATAACCCTAGCTCTGAAGCTAACCCTTAGTGTAAACTGAACCCCTACACTGGACCAAGCTATAAACCTAACACTAAATCTATCCCTAACTGTAACCCTAGATCTGACATTAGCCCTAGCCTTAATATTAGCCATAACCCTAACACAAATTTCAGCCCTCATCCTAGCCCTAAACCTAGCTTTAATCATAACCCTAAACCTAACACTTGCCCTAGCCTTCAACCTAGCTATAACCCAATACCTTTCCCTAAACATAATCCTAACTCAAACCCTAACCCAAGGCCTAAACTGAACACTAACAAGAGATCTAATTTAGCCCTATCCCTAACTCTAACCCTATTCCTCATAATAGCACTAAGACTAACTCTAACTCTCACACTAGCCCTATCACTACTTCTAACCCTATCCCTTACCATAATCCTAAACCTAACCCAATCCTTAGCCCTAACCCTTGCCCTATCCTTAGCCCTAGCCCTAATCATAGATAAAAACCTAACTCTAAATCTAACCATAAGGTGAAGCCTAAGCCTAACCATTATATATGTGTGTCTACAGATGTTGGCTTCAATTATTATTTAGAATATATTAAGTAGTTTCAAAAAAGGCAAACCATTTCTGGTGGCATATAGAGAACTGAGGTTCAGGGGTAAAATGCTATGTTAAGGGGGGAAAGAGTGAAGGTATGTAATTAATCTAACTTAGCAACTTTGGAGGAGAAATCTAATGAGTAGACAGGGGGAATTTATGGAAGAAGGTATAAATTCACACTCCTTATTTGTATTCATAAAATTACCCTATGTATAAATAGTAAAAGTTAGAAGGCTGAAAGTGGGATAGACGGAGAAAGAAAAAAAGAAGAAAAAATAACAAGGAAAGAAAGAAAGAGAGGGAGAAAGAAAATAAGAGCAAATAAGCAGGTGGTGAGGTAGGGCCTATGCAAATCCTCTATATTATACAATTCTAGTGATTCAGTTCTTAAAGTCCAATTTGATGGAAAGTTCTTGGTTTCACATATGTTGAGGTTGTGAGGACCAGAGCGGGAAGGGTAGAGGAGAATGGATGAGAAGAGCAAAAAAAGAAAAGTAAGAAAGAAAAAACAGTCTCTCAGAACTCTGTTTTCTTTTCTTGCAGTAGGTGGAGTTGTCTATTCCTAGCTTGAATCCCTCTGCTCAGGGTGGTGGAGGTAGCCAGGGTGAGAGGGCTTGAGCTTCTACCTGGAGCCTCCCTACTCTTAGTCTCTGAGTTGGAATCCAGGTGCCTGTACAGTTGCTGTTCCACATTGATAGCTACACTGCCCAAAAGCTTGTGAGAAATATCTTGTTATCACACCTGGAGGTAGGGGAGTTGGAAACCTGGTACATGATAAGCTGCAGAACCAAGCTGGTAGCCATGCCCACTGATAAATGGCAAGTAAGGTTTTGCAAGATGGATTCCATCTATTGCCCATGAGTGGTGTTTGGTGAGATGGATGGTTCTGGAATGACTTTGTGCTGTGTGCAGAGCTCGGTCTGGTGACCCGCAATCAAAGCCTCTGTGTTCTGTGCTGCCTTCCGTCTGTGCAGAGAGCGCCTGTGTGGCTGAGACTGCTGTCCGCACCCAGAGAAACTGCACAGCCAAGCCTTCAATCTGTGCCGAGAGCACACATGCGGCCCTAGTTTTCTTCAAATTTCTATGATACTGGGCAGGATTCATCTTTTACTTAGCCTTACTATGCTCCACAGGTTTGAACCTTGTCGTTTCAATGGTTTGCTGCAGGAACAGTTTGTATTTTAAGGTTTCCCTTCATTATGGCTTATTGATGTGAATAAAAATTGAGCTGGAAATCAAAGAGTGTTGGAAGGAGGTGCTTGAAATTTAACACAATCAGTTCTCAGTGGGCACTCTCTGGTTTCTATCTTTTAAAGGTAGGCAAAAATGCAGCATGAAAAAGAAACTGTATCCGAGAGGCCTTGAGGAGAAAACAGAGAAACATGTATGTACAGAAATAAGTCTCCCAACAATTTGATCAGATTTCTTTGATACTACACAGTATTCATCTTTTAGCTTGATCCACTAGGCTCCCCAAGGTTGGCACTTCTAGGACCAATGGTTCTCTAAACAGGTAAGGGTTAGTGTTACAGTTAGGTTTAGGGCTAGCTTTAGAGTTAGTGTTAGGGTTAGAGTTTGTTTTGTTCAAATTTCTTTGATACTGGGAAGATTTATCTTTTACCTAGCCCTTATTATATACCCCAGTTTGGGGCCTTCTCGGTTCAATGGTTCACTGTTGGGAATAGTTTGTTTTTAATGTCTCACTTCATTTTGACCTATATGGGTAAATGACTATGGAGCTGGAAATCAGAGGGTTGGTGCTAGCTGGATGAAACGTCACATACTCTATCAGTTGTCTGTGGGAACTCTCTGGTTTCTTCCTTGTATAAGTAGCAATAAGCTGAAGCATGCAAAACAAGTTTATCCAAGAGCACTTTAGGAGAAAACAGGGCAATATGCAGGTACTGAAATACTCCCCCGATTATTTTGTCAGATTTCTTTGATACTGTGCAGGATTCATATGTATGCTTGCCCCACTGGTTTCCCCAAGATTAAAACTTTTATGATCAAAGGTTCTCTTAACAGGTAAGGCTTAGGGTTATGGTTAGAGTTAGGCTTAGAATTAGTGTTAGGGTTAGAGTTAGTTTTTTTAAAACTTTTGGATACTGGGCAGGATTTATCTTTTTCCTATTCTTAGTATTCTCCCCATATTTGGACCTCCTAGTAAAAGGGTTTGCTCTCAGGAGCAATTTTAATTTTCATCTTTCACTTCATTTTGCGCTATAGGGGTGAAGGGAAATGGAGCTGGACTCAAACAGGGTTTGTGTTAGCTGCTTGAAACTTCACACACTCATTCAGTTCTCAGTGCACATTCTCTCATTTGTTTCTTGTGGTAGTAGCCAAAAGCTGAATTAAAAAGAAACAGCTTTATCTGTGAGCACTTAAGGAGCAAGAATCATTTTTTTTTGCATCGATTACATTGATATTGTACAGAGCTCATTCTTTTCCTAGTCTTAGTAGGATCCCCAAGTTTGGGTTTTCAAGGTAAGCCAGTTCACTGTCAGGAACAGTTTGAATTTTTAGGTTTCACTTTATTATGGCCTATAGACATGAATGAAAATGGAGCTGGAAATCAAACAGAGTTAGTACTAGCTTCTTGCAGGTTCAAACATTCAATCAGCTCTCAGTGGGCACTCTCTGGTTGTTCCTTGTAAAAGTACCTTAAACCGAAGCATGAAAAAATAGTTTATCTAAGAGCACATTAGGAAAAAACAGGAAAATATGCACATACTGAAATACCTCCCCCAATTATTTAGTCAGATTTCTTTGATACTGCACAGAAATAATCTGTTAGCTTTCCCCACCGGGCTCCTTTATTTGGGGACTTCTATGATCAATGGTTTTCTAAACAGGTTAGGTTAGATTTAGTATTAGTTTAGGGCTAGGTTCACAGCTGGAGTTTTGTTAGATTTAGTTTTGTTCAAATTTATTTGATACTGGGCAGGATTGAACTTTTACCTAGCCTTACTATATTATTTAGGTTTGGGCCTCTTGGGTCAAGGGTTTGCTCTCCTTAACAGTTTGTATTTTAAGTTTTCATTTCATTTTGACCCATCCGTGTAAATGGAAATGGAGCTGGAAATCCAACAGGGTTGGTGCTAGCTACTTCAAACCTCACATAATCAATCAGTTTTCTATGGGAATTCTCTGGTTTATTCCTTGTAAAAGTAGCCCTAAGCTGAAGCATGCAAAGCAACTTTATGTGAGAGCACTTTAGGAGTAAACAGGGAAATATGCATGTACTAAAATAGCTCCCCAATTGTTTGGTCAGATTTCTTCAATAGTGTGAAATATTCATCTGTTAGGCTAGCCATCTTGGCTCCCCAAGTGTGGGACTTCTAGGATCAAAGGGACTCTAAACAGGTTAAGGTAAGTGTTAGGGTTAGTGTTAGGACTAGTATTAGACCTAGTGTTAAGGTAAGAGTTAGTTTTGTTTTCAAATTTCTATGATACTGTGAAGGATTCATCTTTTTCCTATTTTTACTATACTCCAATTATTTGGGCCTCCATATAAAGGGTTTACCTGCAGGAACAGTTTCAATTTTCATGTTTCTCTTCTTTTTGCCCTATAGGGGTGAATGGAAATGAAGCTGGAAATCGAACAGGGTTTGGGATAGCTGCTTGAAGCTTCACACACTCCATCAATTTTCAGTGAGCATCATCTGGTGTTTGCCATGGAAGTAGCCCTACAATGAAGTAGAAAGTACCAGCTTTATCTCTGAGTGCTTTAGGAGAATGCAAAATACACATGTACTGAAAGAGCTTCAAATTTTTTTAGTTGGATTAATTTGATACTGTACAGAATTCATCCTTGACCTAGCCTTAGTAGGCTCCCCAAGTTTGGGACTTCAAGGTTCAATGATTCAGTGTCAGGAACAGTTTGAATTTTTAGGATTCACTTCATTATGGCTGATAGGTGTGAATGCAATGGAGCAGGAAATCAAACAGGTTTGGTGCTAGCTGCATGAAACTTCACACACTCAATCAGCTCTCTGTGTGCACTCTTTGATTTTTTTTTGTGTGTGTGAAAGTACCATATGATGAAGCATGAAAAACAATTTATCCATGAGCACATTAAGAAAAAAAAAAACAGGGAAATATGAATGTACTGAAATACCTCCCCCAATTTTTCATAAAATTTCTTTGATACTGCACAACATTCATCTGTTAAGTTGTGCCAGTTGGCTCCCCAAGGTTGGGATTTCTATGATCATAGGTACTCTAAACATGTTAGAATTAGGTTAGGGTTGGGTTAGATCTAGTGTTAGAGTGAGTTTTGTTCAAATTCATTTGATACTTGGCATAATTCATCTTTTACCTAGCCTTCTATTTTCCCCAGTTTTGGGCCTTATCCGTTCATTGATTTGCTGTCAGGAAAAGTTTGTATTTTAAGGTTTCCTTCATTTTGACCTACACGGGTAAATGGAAATTGAACTTGAAATCAAGCAGGGTTGGTGCTCACTGCTTAAACTGCACACACTCAATAAGTTCTATGTAGGCACTCTGGTTTCTTCCTTGTGAAAGTTTCCCAAAGCTGAAGCATGCAAACACATCTTTATCCGAATGTACTTTTGGAGACAACAGGGAAATATATATGTACTGAACTACCTCCCCAAATCATTTGGTCAGTTTTCTTTGATACTGCACAAGATTCATCTGTTAGCTTGCCCCACTAGGCTCTGTTAATTTGGGACTTCTATGATAAAAATTTATCTAAACAGATTAGGGATAGGTTTATGTTTAGGGTAAGGGCTAGGTTTAAACCTAGTGTTAGGGTTAGAGTCAGTTTTGTTCATGTATCTTTAATACTGGGTAGGATTCATCTTTTACCTAGCCTCACAATGTTCCCTGGTTTGGGCCTTCTTGGTTCAATGGTTCACTGTCAGAAACAGTTTGTATTTTAAGATTTCACTTTATTTTGAACTATTTTGTTGAAGAGAAATGGAGCACGAAATCAAACAGGGTTGGTGCTAGCTGCGTGAAACTACACACACTCAATCAGTTCTCTGTGGGCACTCTCTGGTTTGTTCCTTGTAAATGTTGTCCTCAGCTGAAACATGCAAAGCAACTTTATCCCAGACCCCTTTTGGAGAAATCAAGGAAATATGCATGTACTGAAACACTTTCCCCAATTATTTGCTCAGATTTCTTTGATACTGTGCAGATTTATCTGTTAGCTTGCCCCACTAGGCTCCCTTAGTTTGGGACTTCTATGACCAAGAGTTCTCTAATCAGGCTAGGGTGAGCTGTAAGGTTAGGATTAAGAATAGATCTAGTGTTAATTTTACAGTAGTTTTGTTCAAATTTATATGATAGTAGGCAGGGTTTATCTGTTTCCTAGCCTTACTATGTTCCCTAGGTTTGGGCCTTCTAGGTTCACTGGTTTGCTGTCAGTATTTCAGTTTTTATTTTAAGGTTTTACTTCGTTTTGACCTATATGGCTAAATGGAAATGGAGCTGGAAATCAAACAGGGTTTTTGCTAGCTGCTTGAATCTTCACACACTCAATCAGTTCTCTATGAGGACGCTCTGGTTTTATCCTTGTGAAAGTATGCCAAAGATGAAGCATGCAAAAACAACTCTATGCAAGAGCATTTTAGGAGAGAACAGGAAAATATGCATGTACTGAACTACCTCCCCCAATCATTTGGTCAGATTTCTTTGATACTGGACAACATTCATCTGTTAGTTTGTCCCACTAGGCTCATCAAATTTGAGACTTCTATGATCAAAGGTTCTTTAAACAAGTTGGTTTAGAGTTAAGTCTAGTGTTAGGGTTAAAATTTGTCTTGTTCAAATTTCTTTGATACTGGGCAGGAAACATTTTTACCTAGCCTTAATATATTCCCCAGGTTTTGGCCTTTTTGGTTCAATTCTTTGCTGACAGGAACAATTTGTATTTTAAGTATTCAATTCATTTTGACCTACATGGGTAGATTGACATTGAGCTGGAAATCAAACAAAGTTGGTGCTAACTGCTTGAAACTTCACACACTCAACCCATTCTCTGTGGGAGTTCTCTGGTTAGTTCCTTGTGAAATTAATAATAAGCTGAAGCATGCAATACAAATTTATCTGAGAACACTTTAGGAGAAAACAGGGAAATATGCATTACTTAAATATCTCCCCCAATTATTTTGTCAGACTTTTTTGAAACTGCTCATGATTCATATGTAAGCCTTCCCCACTAGACTCCCCAATTTCAAAACTTCTATGAGCAAAGGTTTTCTAAACAGATTAGGTTTAGGGTTAGATTTAGTGTTAGGACTAGGTTTAGACCTGGTGTTAGTGTTAGAGTTAGTTTTTTTTTTCTTTTTTTTGTTTTTTAATTTCTCTGATACTGTGCAAGATTCACCTTTTTCCTAGTTTTATTATACCCAAAATGTTTGGGCCTCCTACGTAAAAGGGATTTCTCTCAGGAACAGTTTCAATTTTCATGTTTCTCTTCTTTTTGCCCTATTGGGGTGAATGGAAATGAAGCTAGAAATCAAAGAGTGTTTGTGCTAGCTGCTTGAAACTTCACACACTCAATAAGTTCTCAGTGAGCATTCTCTGGTTTGTTTCCTGTGAAATATCCCTAAGCTGAAGTAGAAAGAAACAACTTTATCTCTGAGTGCTTTAGGAGCAAGCAAAATATACATGTATTGTAAGAGCTTCAAATTTTTTTGGTCAGATTACTTTGGTACAGGATTCATCTTTGACCAACCTTAGTAGGCTTCCCAAGTTTGGGCCTTCAAGGTTCAATGGTTCAGTGTCAGGAACAGTTTGAATTTTCAGTTTTCACTACATTATGGCCTATAGGTGTGAATGGAAATGGAGCTGGAAATCAAACAGGGTTGGTGCTAGCTGCATGAAACTTCACACACTCAATCACTTCACTCTGGGCATGCTCTGGGTTGTTCCTTGTGTAAGTACCTTAAGATGAAGCATGAAAAAACAATTTATCCAAGAGCACTTTAGGAGAAAACAGGGGAAATAGGCATATACTGTAACACCTTCCCGAATTATTGGTCAGAATTTTTGATACTGCACAGGATTCATCTGTTACCTTGCCCTACTAGGGACCCCAAGTTTTTGACTTTTATGATTAAGCCCTATAAACAGGACAGGCTTAGTTTTAGAATTAGAATTAGGACTAGGGTTAGAACTAATGTTCAGGTTAGAGTTAGTTTTGTTCAAATTTCTTTCGTACTGGTCAGGTTTCATCTTTAACCTTACATTACTGTGTTTCCCAGGTTGGGCCTTCTCAGTTCAAGGTTTGCTGTCAGGTATAGTTTGTGTTTTAAAGTTTCACTTCATCTTGACTTCTATGGGTTAGGGTTAGGGTTAGGGTTAGTTCTATGGCTCGGTTCAGTTTCAGGGATAGGGCTAGGGTTAGGGCTAGTTTTTGAATTAGTGTCATGGTTAGGGCTAATGTTAGGATGAGGTTTAGGCTTGGGGTTAGGGTTAGATTTAGAATTAGTGTTAGATCCAGCATTAGGGTTAGGGCTAGGGTTAGTGTTATGGTATGGGATAGGGTTAGAACTAGAAAAATGGCTAGGACGTGTGTTAGATTTAGATTTAGATTTAGGCTTAGGGTTAGGGTTAGTGTTAAAGCTAAAGTAGTGCTAAGATTAGGGAAGGGTTAGTGTTAGGGTTAGGCCTAGTGGTAGGGCTAGGTTTAGAATTAGCATTTGGGTTAGGATTACGTTTAGGGGAATGGGTGGGGTTATAGCTAGCTTTAGGGCTAGAGAGAGGGTTAGAATTAGAATTAGGGCTAGGGTTAGTGGTTACATTAGGATTAAGGCCAGGTTTAGGGCTAGGGTTTCTGTTAGGTTCAGGGCTAGAACTAGGGGTAATGGCAAGTCTAGGGTTCTGATTAAGGATAGTTTAAGGGTTAAATTATGGCTAGGTCTAGTGTCAGAGCTACATGTAGGGTAAGGGTCAGCTTTAGAGTTAGGGGTATTATTAGGTTGAGGGTCAGGGTTTTGGTTTATTTCAAAGTTTGGTTTAGGGCTTGAATTAGTGTTAGGGCTAGTGTCAGTGTTAGGGTTATACTTAGGGCTAAGTTTAGGCCTAGGATTATGGCTAGGTTTTGTGTTAGTTTTAGGGCTAGGTTTAGGAATAGTTAGGGTTAGGGCTACTGTTAGGGTTAAGATTAGGGTTAAAATGTAGGGCTAGGTTTACATTTAGGGCTAGTATTTGGGTTAGGGTTATGCCTAGGTCTAGTGTTAGGACTAGGTTTGGGGTTAGGGTCAGGTTTAGAGATAGATTAATATTAGGGTCAGAGTCACTGTTCCAGATAGGATTAGGGTTAGGGTTAGAGCCAGAATTAGGACTAATGTTAGGTCTATGGGTATGGTAAGTGTTTAGTTTAGGTTAAGAGTTTTTGTTAGAGCTAGAGCTAGGATTTTGTTTAGGTCTAGGTCTAGAATTATAGCTATATTTAGGATTAGTTTTGGGTCTATATCTATGTTAGGGTTAGTTATAAGTATAGTCTTTCCAGTAGGGCTAGTGTTAGTGTTTGGTTTAGGGTTAGGGTCAGGTTTAGACCTAGGGTTATTGTTAGGATCAGAATAAGGGTCAGGGTTAGTGTTAGAACTAGAATGAGGGCTAGAGTTAGGGCTAGTAATACTGTTAGTGTTTAAGTTAGGCTAAGGTTTAGGGTTAAGACTAGGTTTAGGCCTAGGGTTAGGGTTAGCTTAGAGTAAGGGATAAAGTTAGAGCTAGGGTTAGGGCTCGGGTTAGGGTTAGGTCTAGTGTTAGGGTTAAGATTAGGTTTAAAGCTAGGGTTAGGACTAGAATTAGGGGTAGGATTTGGGTTAGGGTTACGGCTAGGTTTATGACAATGACTAATGTACGAAGTAGGGTTAAGTTTAGGAGTAGTTTTAGGGTTAGGGTTAAGGCTAGGTCTGGTATTAGGCTTAATTTAAGGTTAGGGTGATGTTTAGAGCTAGGATTAGCGTTAGGTTCAGTGACAGGGTCAGGGTTATTTTTAGAGTTAGGGTTAGGGCTAGGTGTAGGTTTGTGATTTGGTTTAGGTTAAGATTTAAGGTTAGGGATATGGCTTGGTTTTGTTTTAAGGCTAGGACTAGGGGTGAGGAAAGTATTAGGATTAGCATTATTGTTAAGGCGAGTGTTAGGGTTTGGTTTAGGATTATGGTTATGGTTAAATTTAGAGATAGGTTTCAAATTTAGAGTTAGGTTTAGATCCAGGGTTGGGCTAGGGCCAAGGATAGAACTAGGGATAGGGCTAGGGCAAGAGTTAGGATTAGTCTTTAGGCTAGGTTTAGGGTTAGGATAGGACTAAATTAGGGTTAGTGCTAGGCTTAATGATAGGGTTAGTTAGGCCTAGTGCTATGGCAAGGGGTATAGTTTGGTTTTTGATAATGGTTAGGTTTAGGGTTATGGTTAGGTTAGGGTAAGGGATGGGGTTATAGCTAGGTTTAGGGCTAGGGCGAGGGTTAGAATTAGGGTGAAACCTCGGGTTATATTTCAGGTTAGACTTAAAGCTAAGTTTAGGGCTAGGATTAGGGCTAGGGCTAATTTCAGGTCCAGATTTACAGTTAAAGATAGTTTAGGGTTAGGTTAGATGTAGTTTAAGGGTTAGGTTTAGGGTTAGGTTCAGGTTTAGAGCTAAGGGTATTGTTTGGGTCAGGGTCGTGATTAGTGTTGGAGATAGGTTAAGGTTTAAATTTAGGGCTAAAATTAGCATAGGTTTAGGATTAGGGTAATGACATAGTTAGGTTTAAGTTTCAAGTTAGGTTTAGGGTAATGGATAGGGTTAGGATTAAGGATATGGTAAGGTTTAGGCCTAGGGTTAGCATTAGCATTAGGATTAAAGTTAGGGTAATAGATAGGTTTAGAGCTAGGGTTAGAGCTAAGATTATGGTTATTATTAGTGCTAGATTTAGGGTTAGGGTTAGGGTTAAAGCTCAGTTTAGTGCTCAGATTAGGCTAGGTTTTGGGTTATGTTAGGGCTAATATAAGTTAGGGTTAGGATTATGGCTAATGTAAGTACTAGGGTTACAATTAGAGCTAGTTTTAGGGTTAGGTTTAGGGTTAGGTCTAGGTCTAGTGTTATCCTTAGTGTTATGTTTAGGGTGATGTTTAAAGCTAGGGTTAGTGTTAGCATCAGAATCAGGGTTAGGGTTAGTTTTAGGGTTCTGCTTAAATCTAGAATTAGGGCTAGGGTTAGGGCTAGGTGTAGGTTTAGGGTTTGGTTTAGGTTAAGGATTAGGGTTAGGGCTATGGCTCGGTTTTGTTTTAGGGCTAGGGCTAGAGTTAGGTCTAGATTTGGTAGTAGCATTAGGGTTAGGGTTAGTGTTAGGTTTAGGCTTAGGCTTTGCATTAGGGTTAGATTTAGAGTTAAGTTTAGATCTAGAGTTAAGGCTAGGGCTAAGAAAATGGCTAGGGTTAGGCCTAGGGTTAGGGCTAGGTTTAAAATTCCAGTAAGCGATAGGTTCAGGACTAGTTTTAGATCTAGGGATAGAGTTAGACTTACTTTTAGGGCTAGGGTTATGGTTAGGGTTAGGGATAGGGCTAAGTTAGATCTAAGATTAGGGATAGGGTTGGTTTTAAGTTAGGCTTAGGTTTAAGGTTAAGGTTATGATTAAGGCTATTTTTAGTGCTAATATGGGCTAGGGTTTTTGTTCAGGTTAGGGCAGGGATTATATCTAGGTCTAATGTCAGGTCTAGGGTTATGGTTATGAATAGATTTAGGGTTAGGTTTTGGCTATGTCTAATGTAAGGTTTAGGTTTAGGGTAAGGGTTAGGTTAGAGTTAGGGGAATTATTAAAGTCAGGGTTAGGGTTAGGGTTTCTTGTAGGTTTGAGTTTAGGGTTAAGGTTCAAATTAGCATTAGGGTTACGGTTAGGGTAATGATAGGGTTAGATTTAGGGTTCAAGTTAGGTTTAGGGTAATTGATAGGGTTGGGGTTAGTGATAGGTTTAGGGTTAGGCCTAGGGTTAGCATTAGGGAAAGGGTTATGTTTAAGGTAATGGATACAGTTAGAGTTAAGTTTAGGGCTATGCTTATGGTTAGGATTAGGTCTTGAGATAGGGTTAGGCCTAGAATTAGCATTAGCATATGGGTTATCATTAGGGTAATGGATACAGTTAGAGCTAAGGTTATACCTATACTTATGTTTAGGATTATGTCTTGAGTTACTGTTAAGGTATGGTTTAGAACTAGGGTTAAGTTTAGTGTTATGTTTAGTGTAAGAGTTAGGTTCTGAGCTATGATTAGGGTTAGAGCAAGGGTTAGGTTCAGGGTTATGTTTAGGGATAGGATTACAGTAGGTTTAGGGTAAGGGTTAGGGTTAGGGGAATGGTTATAATTGAGTTTAAGGTTAGGCTTAGGGTAATAAATACGGTTAGATGTCGGTTTAGGGTTAGGGACAGGGCTAGATTTAAGTTTAGGTTTAGGGTTAGGTCTAAGGTTATGTTTAGGTTTATGGTAAGGGTTTGGGTTTGATTTATGGTTGGGGCTATAGTGAATATTAGTTTAGGGTTAGGTCTAGGGTTAGTTTTCTGTTTGGGGTTAGGATTATGGTTAGGGTTTAGGCTAGGTTTACAATTAGGTTTAGGGTTAGGTTTAGGGTAATGGGTAAGTTTAGAGGTAGTCTTAGGGCTTGTGTTAAGGTTAGGATTAGGACTAGGTTTAGGGTTAGATTCAAGGATAGTTCTAGGTTATGTTTATAGTAAGGATTATATTTTGAGCTAGGGTTAGTGCTAAAAGCCACAGGCATAGCATTTTGGGTTGAAAGGTGATGCCAGCATGCCATTCAGATGATATGATTATGTTAAGATCTGCATTCATATGGATATTGGAGTCCTGCTGTCCAGCATGCTAAGGGACTCCTGGAGAGTTCTCATTGGTTGGGAAAGTGCGGTAGGAGGGAATTCCGGAGGAGGGACTTCCTGTGGGGGTCCGGGAGAACGCCGCGTGGGTTGGTCGGCAATCTTCCTGGGAGCATACAGGGCATTGGGGGCAGTTTCAAAAATAAAGTTTGTTCCTGCTTGAGTGGCTCGTGATTTTGTGCCCAGCCAGACTGCAGCAATTGGTGGCCTGTACGGGGAACACTTGAAGCTTGGAGGTGAGTAAAATTGCTCGCCCCTGAGGGAAGGCGAGAGAATGGGTGACCATTTCAAAAAACAATGTGTTCTTGTTTTGATTTATTTTGTTTTTGTTTCAAGCTGCCTATCCTTAGAACTTTCTCAGGCAAACTGGGAAAAATGGTTGGCTCAAGGTTTGAAGTTGTT